>NW_026623651.1:252524-265233 GCF_030028575.1 Malurus melanocephalus | reverse complement strand
TCCCAACGTAGCCAGTTTGGACCTGATTTTACCGATTTAAATGTGTGATTTGGGATTTCTGAAAATGGCTTTTAGAAGGGAAGTTKTGTGCATTGATTCGACGGATGTGTCATTCTATGGAATCAGAATGTTTTATTCCCCAAGCTAAACCGGGATCTGCTTCCACAGAAATACAGGTGTTGCTGTGTGGGGGGGGGACTCTCGAGCTTCCAGGACATGGACAGTTCCTCTCTTTTGTGCCTCTGAAACGCGAGTGTTGAAACTCTGTTGCATTTCTTAGTACAGCCTGGTGCGAAATAATCTCGGCTGGAAGCATTTTACACATTTCTTCATTCAGCAGGGAGTTTATCTGAGTGCAGAGTCCAGAGCAGTCACATGGTCCCTTAATCAGCCCGAGACCCGAYGTTCCTGCACAGCCCTGAGGTTTGAAAAATAGGAAACAAAGGGTATGAGGGAAGAAGCAGGCTGTCTGCAGCCACTCCAGGCGATTTGAACCCCAGCTGTGGTGGCATGACCTGCCTCCACACTGYGCAGTGTCCAGCACTCAACACCCAAGTGTGGGATCTCTTGCTTCACCCAGCCCTGGTYCTCTGCATCTGCCAAGGGGCCATGAAGATCAACCAGGTTTAGGTCCTGAGCTCCCGTGAAAGTCAGACCTTCACTGAACCACTCCACCAAATTTGCCCCATCTGGTTTGTCCAGCCTCAGAGTGATTGGAATTGTCACTTGTCTTCCAGAGATTTTTTTCCAGGGCCTCATTATCTTAATTGTTTCCCTTTCTCCATGCCTAAAAATAAGTCTTTTTCCCTTTTCTGTCTATTAAAAGTAGAATTGAAACCCACAGAGCTGCAAGCAGTCTGTGAGGGGACTGAGAAGTACATTTAAATGCCAGTGACAGGGTAACCAGCTTATATTTTAGAACAGTAAAAATCGTAAGGAAACATTACAGAAATAACCCAGGATTTAAAGAAAAAAAAATCCCAAGCTACTGAATGTGGTCGAACTAGATATTAAAGGTGGRGAAATCCTTCCCTATTAATTATAAAGTGTTATCAGGATGCTTTATTTGTCAAACAATTGGACAGATTTCCTCTCCTCCTAAAAAGGAGCCAGGGAACTTGCCAAGAGCCTGTGTTTGCAGATGGGAAACATAAAGAAACCAAATGAAAGTTCAGAGATGGGAAGAGACCTTTCATATATTGCACATACCATATATTATATATTTCACACACATATATATGTAAAAAGCATATATATATGTATAATAATCTGCTTAATCTTTTTTCCCTTTAAAATGAAGATGATTCTTGGGACTCAAAGAGAAATATTTGATTCTTAGAAAAAATCAGTTCAGAAAACAATTTAAAACTTGGGGTCAAATGATTAGTGTGTGCACAGATTTGCTTCCATGCTGATTCAGTGGAGCTCAGATGGTTTCCAGAAGCACASGGCCAGAAAAAGTTTTGCCAATTGCTGGCCTAAGTGCTGTGAGCAAGACAGAAATTGTAATTTTGGTATGAACTGTGAGCCTTGTACATGTAGAATATCACACCAATGTTCAGTCCAAATCTGATCTTGTTTCCACCTGTCCTGTTTCAGGCCCTTCTCTAAGAATAAAGAGGGTTGTGCTGGCAGAAAACCCCTCRGAGTTGTGACTCTGCTCTGTTCATGGGGTAAACCAGGTAAATCCTAATTTTCAGGGCAGTAATTACACCTACCATCTCCTCCTTCCAGAGCAGCTGCCTGACAAATGCTGGCTGCRTGGCAAAGAAGAAGAGGAGGCAGAGCTTGGTGTTCTTTGGGAACCCCCAGAGATGCTGGGGATGCTTTAATCATGGGCTGCATGGGACACCCCAAACTACTCCTATTTCTCTATCTGGATGCCCCRAATTCTTTCACTGTGCAGGGGCTGAGTGTTGGCTAAATAACACGATTTAAGATCTGCTATTTTCTAATAGAATAAGATCTTTTCTAGTRTAGGAAAATCTGCTTTCAATTGCCATTGTTAGGCATTACTTTAGTCAGTGAAAACAAAGTGTGCTTGGGAAGCTGCCTGGAAGCCATGTGATTTCAGGGTATTGCTATTTCCCTTTCTAACAGGAGCAAAAGCCAACTTTTTTTTCTTTTATGTCATGGTTGAATATAGTGATGTATCCAGTCTGGAGGAGGGGAATTCACCTCAAGTGCTGTGAGATGTGTAGGGCAGCTCCATGTGCCCATTTCCAGGCATTTGGGGGCTCCCAGACCCGCAGGAGTTATGCACCACCTGTAATAGGCAACTTCTGTCCAGGAGCTGAAGGTCTGGCAACCCCTCTGGCCGTTGTTCTACGAGTGCTGCAGGTGTGATCCTTATTTACATCAACATGGCATTTAATTTATGGCTTTAAGTTGCTTCTGGCAAGSTGCCTCTAAATGGAGTCAGACTGCACAGATGAAGGCAAGATACATTTCTTTCCCTACATGTACATTATAYTTTCTGTCTGTTTGATTTAATGAAYGTATTTCTTCAGACATTTTATTTTATTTTGATGTTTTGGTTCTTTTGTTTTGCCTTGCTTCTTATGTATCAAATAACAGGCCAGTGCTTTCCAGGTATTATCCTGCTGCACACTTTCCCCTTTCCAAGTGACTCCAAGTGATTGTATCCCATGCCTGCATCCCTTCCATCCCTGGGAGTGTCTAAGGCCAAGCTGGAGGGGGCTTGGAACACCCTGGGACAGTGGAAGGTGTCCCTGCCCAGGGATGGAAGGAGATAATCTCTAATGTCCCTTCCAGCCAAAACCATTCCATGATTCCATGAAAGAACTCCTGTTTGCTGGGCAACAACATCCTGTGCTTCGCTTGMCCCATTCCATGTGACCTTTTGTGTATTAACAAAGATATTGAATCACAAAGTGAAAACACTGCTCTAAAGTACAGAATTATTTTTCTAAGTTACACTTGTTCTCTGTAGATAATAATTATTCTGTTATTAATTAGGAAATTATGCACATTTGTGAGGTTCCTCTTAATGAAAGACAACAGCCCTAGAAAAAAAAAATAGACCTGCATGTACATATAGCTATATAAACCCCCCTGATTATTATACCCTATGTAACCCCCCATATTATTAAGAAAACAGCTGGAGGAGAATGTATTCCTGTGSCAGCCCTACCTGCAGAGGAGCCCTTTTTGACAGAGGAGGAATTTAGGATACTTCACATGTTCCACCAAAGCTGCCTCAGCTGGGGAGCTGCAATCCAGCTGTAACTGTGGTTGTAGCTTGGGGACTGCTGGCATTTTTCTGCTGGAAATTGGCTTAAGGGCAAMRAAGTAATTGCAGGAGGTRAATGGACTGTCAGAGTCCCGGCATGGTTTGGGTTGGAAAGGACCTTAAAGGTCATGTAGTTCCAACTGCCTGCCATGGGCAGGGAATACTGAGGTTTGGGGGTTTACTGCTGTGGGTTTATGGCTGMAAGATAGAGGGTTGAAACAAAAATATATTCAAAATCCATTATTTGAGAGCCACAGTTAATTTGTGGCCTTCCTGAGGGATCATTGTGTAGGCTTTCTCTCAGCTTTAATGGCACCTTTCTTAGCAGTTGGAAACATGATATATTAGAAAAATTCCCTTTTGGCCTGCATTAAACACTGTTTAAGATACCGTTCTCCCYACTCTGCTGTTGCTGGCCTGAAGACCTACACCAGAGGCGACTGTAAAACAATTCCACCAATAATTGAGCAGGAAAAGGCAAACCAGTGACCTAGATAAGATACATTTCCAGCAGGACGGTGGGCACAATGAAGTCCTGACTGTGGGATACCATAGTCCCCGGTGTCTCCCTCCCATGRAGACCAGTTAAGTTTTGCTGTGAGTTTTTTTCTTTTTTTAGTACACCTGTTTMATATCTGTTTGATCTGGGTGGTGTGTTCTGTTCTTGTGTGAGCACAGGGACCAGCAGAGGTTAGGGAAGRCAGGTTAGCACAGGCAGAGGATTTGCTGCCATGGGACTGCTCCTGGAACTAGTCATAACACGGACGTGATACACCTATTTTCTTCAGMTTTTGGATTAAACATGTAGGAACAAGTTCATTAATTCCCTGTATGTTACATGCAGGGCATTCCTTTAATGTATTTTCATGTTAATCAACATTTAATGCRCTGAATATTCTTTTGTAATATTTTTTTTCCATCCTTCTTGCCTTAACACTGTTGGAGGAGTGGTTTTCCTTGTCCCTCAACTGCACACTGARTGAGAGGAATTTGTCCTTTGTCCGCTGAGTAGGCTGAGAGCTGGCAACAAGGCTAGAGGGAAGGAAATCCACAGTAACAAAAGAAAAGGAGGTGGGAGAGGAGGAAGAGGACCCATCCTGTCACGGGGATGCAATTGGTGTGAGCGTTGTGGTGACCCAGCCTCGGGAAGAGGCCATACCTTCAAATTGGGGTAAAATTGCCTTGGAAGTGCAGCATTGTTCCCTCATCCAGTCCTTCCCCACTCATTAAACCTTCAGCAGCCAGGCTGTTGTAAAGGTTAGTTAATTAATGTTGTCTAGATGTGATTAATGATGAGAGGCAAGTAAAAAAGTTGCCTTTCCTTAAAAGGAAGAAAGGAGTAAAGCTGAAAAAGAGGGGAAAATGCAATGGAGTGTTATCCAGTATCACTGTCATAAAAAGCCAAATATATATCCCTGTCTGAACCCAATTATCAGCCTTGACTGACGTCCCTGGAGATTTAATTCTGGGTCTYTTCCAGAACTCAGCTATGATCTCGGATGCTTTGCATTTTGGTATTTAAACATAAGGAATATAGCAAGTAATATATGGATTTTCAAAGTAAAGCTCAAGGAGTCTGTTTGAGAATAGCRGAACTTCATGGCTGTAAGCCTTGAACTAAACATTGCCTTTCCTTGCATTTGTGAATAGACATTGTGTTTCTCAGGAAAAAAGTAATGTCTATCAAAATAATCTTGAAGGCTGGGGAGATACAGTGATAGCTGCATTGTTAGAGTTGTTCATGGCAAGGGATTTGCAGTAAATCTCTTGGTGTTCAGACTAAACTGGACAATATCCTTACATGTCTGAATGGCAGCTGTTGGGATTGCAGCCACAGCATTCCCCACAGCCATCCACCAGCTTTTCTGGGTTTTGGTGGCTCAGCTTGTTACTGAGCCCTGCATTGTTGTGAGAGTGCTGCCAACAACATCTTCAACAGAGTACTCGTGCCATTCTTTGCCAGTGATTCTCTGCTGCTTTCAGCCTCTGTTTCTTTTTGCAAGGCTTTGTTCTGAGGCTGCCAGGCCTGAGTGGAGGATAGGAAGTTGCTGCAGCTGTTTTCCTCATGCTGGCACTCTGTGCYGAACAGGAATTGCTGAGCAAAGAACATCATTTCCCCAGAGAGGTTTACTGGGGTAGCACAAAGGCAGTCTGGATTTTTTTTTTTTTTAATTAGAAGTTCCTGCCAAATACTGTCATCAAGGGTTGGGGAGGAAGGGAGGAAGGGAAAGAAATACATGAAATCTGGAGTCCACTTGGAAGAGCAAGAAACTGCCTGGGAGAGCAAGAGCAGTGTTTTCTCTACAGAACTCTTGCTTCWAAACTTATAAGAGCTTATCCACCAAAGAGGGCTGGTAATTTTCTTTTCCTTCCCTTTTCCGTGGGTCTTGGTTCWGACTGTTATTTCTCCAACAGAATTGGAGGGATTTTGCAACTTTGCACTGGTTGGACTAGCCAGTGGAACAAAAAATAAGGAGAATTCCTTTTCTTAAGTGGGCACCAGATTCTCAAGTGACACCTTATGCCACGTTGTGGTGATAAAGGCACGGCTGGCTGCTTGCAGTGAGCTTAAATTCTCAATGTTTTCTTTAAAAAGGGATAATAAGGCTGTGGCCTCCTTGCTTTCCTTTTGCTCTGCCAAGAAAACAAGCYGTAGAGAATAACTGACCTGTGTTTTGGGGGAAGAGGAAGATACAGAGCCTTTTCACTTCTTGTTGCAGGTTTAATCTAGGATAAATCTATAATAACAGAAACCTAATGGGACCTAGCGCTGTCTGGTGCTGGATGGGGAATGCATTGGGTGGTTCATTCCAGGCCTCAGTGCACTGGTGATCACTTTATTTGTACTTTTCTATTATTTTGTAATATTTGACAATATTTCTGGTGTCCTTGCTGGCAGTATTAYCAAAGAATTATCTTGCAATTTGAGCAGATCTCTCTAGCAAGGTGGCTTCAGGCCAGAACTGATTTGTGGATGAAAGATTACATGTTTAGGCTCACTTTTTCGAGGGCATTGCAAAATCCCTGTAATGCAGAAGGCAGGATTGAAAAATTGCCTGTCCAGTGCATGCATGTGTCCTGACAATTCAGCTGTGGACAAGCATGTAGTCACTTTGCCAGCAATGTTCCTCCAGAGACGTCTCAGTGTTCATCTTATAAYCCAAAGTGAAAGAATTTCATATTCCTTTGACTTTCTGGTGTGTGGTTTAATGTTTTTTAATACAACTGTGTAGTTTATAATTATCTTCTCTAGGTTTTGATTTCTAATCCAGCTCATCTCCCTGAGCACAGTAACATATTGCACAATTAATTTGCTGTTTATAACATGGCCCTGGAAAGAGGCTCTTCCATCCTGTTTATTCCTGTGTTTGCAGCCGATCTCCAGAGAACAAAGCAGTGCCTTCTGCGCCAACTTTTGTTACGATTTTGTGTAACAGTGTTCAACTTTGGCCACTTTTGAAGGTCTTGGGTTTTGTTGAGGAAGTCTTTCCACAAAACCTTGGAAATACATTTTTAGTAGTGTCATCCCRAAACAATGGATGGTGTTTGAGTTTGCTAAGTAAATTTTCAGTAGGCTAGATGCTACTAGACCTGAATGTTCTCTGAAATTTTCCACTCTGTTAGCATCTATACAAAAGGATTTCCTCTTCACAAGGTTTTGGGTTTTATTTTGCTTTTTGGACTTTGTCTAATTCTTCGGTAAAGATCACCTAGAAGAGAACTGGGGAAACTGTCAAAACACAGGTTGTTTCCTGTCATTGTCTAGAACATTGTGGGTTTCTATCTCTTTCCTGCCTTTTGTTCCTGGGTTGATAATGTTGCCTTTAAATAAGTTAAAACAAAAATAGAAGTAATAGAGCTGGAAATAGAAACAAGTATCCTTAAATGAATGTCTTTGCTGTCTGAGCATAATGAGTCAATTATAATAATAAAGCCAGGTGATCCCAGAGGGGAGTGAAGTGTTTACAGCTGAATCCTGTAACCTTTCCCTTGCAAGTGAATCTGCTGAAGTCACTAGCAGCACTTCAAGAAGGTGACAGCAGCAGCCAAGTAGCAAGAGGGATATCTCTTTAGCTGGGACATGCTGCTCCCAAAATTTCCCAGCATTTTTGATAGGTGTTGATCATTTTTTCAAGTGCCCTGTTACTCTCCCTCCAGAATCAGGAGCTCCCTCTGGCATCAGGATAAAGGTGCATCTCCAAGCTGGGTGAACAGCTTGAAAGGAGTTACCCAGGGTATGTTGGTAGCTCATGGGGAGCTCCTGGCAGGCATTGATCTCTGAGGAGAATCAGCAGCAGAGAGGGAAAGCTTCTGAAATGAAAATAAGGAGAGTCAAGAGTGAGATTGAGTCTTGAGGGGTGTTAAAAGTGAGTGTTAAATAACTGAAAGAAAAAAGAAGTCTTAATGCTGCATTTTGACTGATCTGAAGGGTAGGAACGTGGGCTTTGGGAGTCTGCAGCAGGTGAAAGACAAGAGTCACATCAGCAGGAAGGGAAAAAGCTGGAGTTGACTTATGCTGACAAAAGCATTTTTGCCTCCCCAAGCAAAATAGGTCACTTCCAGAAACATGTTTAACACTCATTTATTAATGCAGGGCAGACGTAATGATGCCATGGSTTGTGAGTGGCCAGTGCTGCATCAGRTGGATAAGACTGAGCATCTTCCTTMCCTGTGTCATGGTTTTATTCAATTGTTGTGCTTCACGAGAGAGAGAACATGCTGGCCATTCAAATGAAATGTGTTGCTGTCTGCAGTTCAAAACTGCCTTTGTCTTGTTTTTGAACAGTTACAGAACTTCTTCTCCAAGGGTGGAACTTGTTGGAGATGTTTTAGATGATGAAAGAGAACTCCCCGAGGAAGATTCATGGAAGCTGAAGAAGGCAAGTTACTATTGTACAGACAGTTTATGTGACTGTAAGGTATTTTAGAGATGGATGAGGTAAAACCAATCAAAAAAACCTTCAAAACTCCCAAACCCCAGCCTCCCCAAACCTGGATTTTATTGCACTGCGCTCGAAAGATATAATTTCTCATTTAGAGACTCCTGTGTTCAAGGCTGTAGTACTTAGTAAAGCCCTGAAATTTTAATTGTTTGAGGGGYATATATGATGAATAAACATGGTGTGGTTGCAGAGGGACCTCTATATCTATTTCTAGAGTTATCWGTTACATATTTGTTTACAATTCTATTGTTTGTGGCTCCTCCCTGCTCAAAAGAAAGCCATGGAGGAGGAGACTGATATAGTGGAGCCTTCTGGGCTCTGTAGAATGACTGTAAAATCTTTGTAGGGTTTGTTGAAGTCAGATAGAATGAACATAGAGCTAGAGACCAAGAGACGTGTAGATAAGATGAATTGTTGCTTCCCTTAAATTATKTCCCTTTCAGCCCAACAAAGAGGAGAAAAAATTATGACAGCTCTGGCTCACTGTTGCCTGAGTGTTGGGAAGAAGTTAGGTCAGTAGACAGTTCACAAGACTTTGTTTTAGATCTGGCTGAGCAAATTGTCCATGTTGTGCAATCATCTTCAGAACGCAGAAGATCACTCTGATATGATAGGCATTCAGCAGGCTCCTTAAATCAGGATCTAGGAGCTCCTGAGCATCCTGAAACATGTCCCACAATAAAGGGGGACAGAGTTTTTAAGATTAATATGGATCATTTAGAYTAAAAAAARCAAATAATATAAACTATTATAAGAACACCAGGATTTCTGATTATTTTATCRCTGTTATTTTAATCTCACAGGTGAAGAAAATGTGAGCACTGGGATTTGTCGTAGGAACAGCATTTAAATTCAAACTCTTCATTTATTCTTTGTGGAAACTAAGGGAATGAGTCAAACCTAARACATGCTGCCATCTGATTATAACCCAGTGGGTGGGAGGGACAAAGTCCTTGGGTTTTGAACTAGTGAGGTATAAACACAGAGCTCACTGACAAAGGTCTGTCTGCCCAGAGGAACRGGAGGTCCCAGACAGAGGGGGCAGCACTCCCAGGATCCCAAATAGATGCTCCAATATCATCATTAAACCCAGCGTCCTCTGGGGAGTGCTTGGATTAAAGGATACTACAGTGATACAGGCTTCTGGGGAAGGAAATATTTTTTGAGAGGAAAAATGACAAAGAGYCTGTGCCAGAATTAAGGAGATGAAAATCCTTATAGCCAACAGAGWYTTATCCTGTTTAAATATACTGTAACAGGTCCATAAAAGGCATATGTGCAGTATGKCTATAACAAAAGCAAAATTAAACAGGGCAGAAGGGAAAAGGCATGTTATGTTTGCAAGTGAGAAGTTTTGAGAACTCATCTAATCCAATAGTTAAATTTCTTTTTCTGGAAACTGAAGCTTGCTGGAAAAGGTACCATGGCAAGCAATTTGAAATGAGGGGGAGGATTGAGTACTAAATAGCCAATTATATAAATGATAAATTTGTAAATGAATGGAGAGTAAGAAGCTTCTTATGGAGAATCAGCCTCTGTGTGGAGATGAGAGCAATTAGGGAATATCAGTATTGTGCTAAATCAACCCAAGACRTGTTTGTGCCATGGCCAATTTAATTATTAAGCCTGACTTAAGTGCAGCAAAGAGATCTGAAACACAGTGAAGACAAYCTTTTGAGTAACAATATGACTTCCATTTGATTTATTTTGTATGTGACATGAAGATTTTGCTATGAAGCTTCAAGGCTTAGGCCTTTCGGTGCGATCTGTTATGGCATTGCTGTGTTCTTCTAGAGATAAAATGCTTGCTGGATACATTAGCCTTCTGTTTTCAGTCTTGCATAGCTTTTTGTTGGAGGAGGCAGGAAYAATTTTTATTAGTTCTGCGTAGGCACTGAGGTTCATTCTGGTCCCGTGACAATGGAATTGATGTCAGGAGAGTTACCCACAGTCAAATTTGTAATTGAGCAGTGCCTTTTTCTATGATTAAAATACTTATTCTTCGCAGAGAGTTTTAAAATTRTTCAAATGAGGCCCTTGGCCTCTGCTCAAAGGTGAAATTTTTGGAAAATTTGAACAAAAACATTTCATCCGCTCATCATGTGTGAGCATGAGGAGCGGAAAACTATTTTTCCCCTCTGTAAAGATTTCTTGCTGCCTTCTTTTGAACAGCTCTGGAGCGTGAGTAGCTGAGGCCTGTGGGCTGAAATTTGGCATTGAAATAGCCATAATTCTGAAGAGCCTTAGTTTTGGKTTTGATTTGACTGAGTTATGAGCCTCAGAAAACCATGTTCATAGTTTGAACAGGCTGTTGTTTCTCCCTTCAATGCTGCTGAAAYGTGCAGCAGAGAGGATTTACTGTGAGCAACTGAGGAGATCTGCAGCACAAGATATTGCTCTGAAGCTGCAGGGACGCATGGGCATGGCAGGGGAACTGGAGACCTCGCAAAGCACTTACRGCTTAAGGAAAGTTTCTGGGTGTTTTGTGATCTGTGAAACTGAAACTCCAGTTCTGGGAGCTGCAGCCTCTGCTCCTGCAGAGCCCAGAGAGTGAGGAGTGGCAAGGTGTGAGTGAATGGGGATAGGGCTAAACCCAGCTCTGGAACACAAGGGCACTGCTCGCACTCCTCCCGAGGCAGAGGTTTTGGATTAAAGGATACCAGAGTGATACAGGCTTCTAGGGGAGGAAATATTTGTTTTTTGAAAGGAAAAATGACAGAGAGYCTGTGCCAGAATTAAGGAGATGAAATCCTTATAGCCAACAGAGTTTTATCCTGTTCAAACATACTGTAACAGGGCTGTTGTTCCTCTCCATGCTGTAGCAGGGCTGCTCTTTCCCAGCACCGTGCCCCTGGTTTTRCATGCGGGATTGCTTTGAAGGCTTTCCCAATGGGAGTCCAGGGACTCGCTGTTCCTGAAAGAGATATCCCCCCAGATCTGAGATTATGGCCCTTTGGACAGCACAGCCTGTGAAATAGTGCATGCCTATCTCACTGCAATCATATGGCAAATCAGAGGGCTGGGGACGGCTGGATGTGCTTCCTTAACTACATAATTTCTTGACTTAGCATAGTCAATTATGTAGCCTTATGAATCATTAATTTAGTTTTATGTATGGGAGCTCTGGTGCCTTTGCTCTGGCATTTTACAATGAGGCTGGTTAATATTTGCAATTACTTGAAGGCTTCTGTTTAGTTCTGGTGTCCAGGAAGGCAGATCATGATGGACACGTGTGTGGTTTCTCACTGAGCTGCGACTGCATTGTCGCATCTTTCAGAGTGTGGGAGCGCAGTGTTTTGCCTTCTCACAGGAGTGAGGCTTGCAAAGGTTGCAGACAGTCAAGAAACAGACATACAGTGTGTAATGCAGCATTTCATTTGCTTTGATTGGTTAGTAGCTTGTAATTTAAATTTAATTTTGATTACAACCCCTTCTTTTACTGGCTGATGTGTAATGATAGCGCATCTCAGTCAATGAAAGAATATCTAGAACCAAGTTAATCAATGGCAGGTGAGGCAGATGGAAGGGCTGGCTCACCTCTGTTCCCCTTTCCATCAGCTCACAGCACGTGCCGAGCGTTGCCTGTGCCGCTGGAAATGTGAGGAATGTGCCCGTAAGGAGCTTTCCACCATAAAGGACCTTCAGGAGCTGCAGTCCACGGAATGTTGAGCAGCTCTGAAACAGCCCATGACAAACCAGCTGTGTAATGCAGGGGGAAGCTGGAACTCAGCTGTGCACAGTGCAAAGGAGCACTCCCAGGTCAACCTCAGACCTACCGTGTTTGTGGTAAACAGCTCTTTGCAGCCAAGCTGCAGCTCAGGGTAGGCTGTCAGAGAAACACAATATAAAACTGATTTGGGTTTGGATTTCTATGGTCTYTGCATTCTGCAGCTTTTGTGGTTCACCTGCATATGATTTTTTAAGGTTTTTTTTCAGTTTTGATCTCTGGAACTGTGGCACACGGCACCTGTTAGTTATCAAATTGAGGGCATGTGCCATAAGCAGAAAGCAAGAACTAAATGTGATTTAAAGAAACCAGWTGAATAACAATTAATGAGATAGTCTTAATAGAAACAGTATTTATTTCCTTTTGTAGGCACTCATTTCAAAGGCATCACCTGTTTCAGGGGTGTCTCTTTGGACAGGCTTTATTCTATATGATAGATTCTTGTATTTCCTATGGAATGAACAGAGTGTCCCATGGAATTTTCTTTCTCAATTAACTGTTAGGTAATGCCCTTGAGGGGGCATTGCTTGGGAGAAAAAGGTAATACTGTAAAACTGTTGACTACAAAGGCATGGTTACTAGCAAGTGTCTTGCATAACCAACACATAACCAGTTCTGGCTCTTGGCCTACTCAAGCACCAAGGAGTAGAAATGGCTTGAGCTGGCGCTGCCATTGAAACGATCTTCTTGAAACCACGACTTTTGTAATGCAAGGTGTGTTATTCCTCTTTTTTCTTTTTTTTTTTTTTTTTGCAGTCAGATCTGGTTCAATTCTTAAGTTACAAT
>NW_026623651.1:249266-252487 GCF_030028575.1 Malurus melanocephalus | reverse complement strand
TGTTAAGGTTTTTTTTTTTTTTTTTTTTTTTTTTTAAGAAAGAAGAGAGACAGTGTGTGGGGTCTTTTCCCATCTCCCAGGGAACATCCTTGCCCAGCGAAGGTGAGCTGCATGCACACCTCAGGTACATGGCTTCTTCCCTGTTGGGCTGTGTGATGCCATTCTGTTCTGGAGGAGCTGTCAGGGATCATTCTGACATCACCTGGTTGSTTTGTCCTTTTCCTTTGCTCTCTCAAATGTTTTCCATATTTGGGAATCTCTGACTTCTGTTGCCTCCTCTCCTCCAGTCAGGCCCTAAGCAGAGGCAGCCAGACAAGCTGTTCTTTATTTCCAGCTGCTTTATAGGTCTTTTGCTTTGTCTTTTTGTGCCAGCTGTACCAACAGCTGAAACCAGGGAAAATCATCACTCTGCCACTACCTTATGTCTCTGTGGACAGTTGGCCAGCTCTTGTCAGGCTGTAAGTGGTCAGTGATCTACAGTGTGAGAGCTTTCCAGACCTCAAGGGATTTTCTTATATAACATTTCACCATGGGATTGTAAGGTGGCATTCACAAGTGGATTTGCGTTTCTCTCTTGTTGTGGGGGAAGGKAATGCATGCTCAGATGTATTAGAGGAACAATTCTGCTCCGGTAGAAAGGGCAGGCACAGGGCTTGATCATGGCAGGAATGTAATTATTGCATGTGAACATGATTTGGAAAGAACCAAATGTTTAACGGCAGCGTTGACCGCATGGTTCATTGGTGTAGATCAGTTTTGTGATTAAAGGCTGCTAAAAGAGCAAACAAGCAGTTCTGCTAAACAGAGTTGCAGATTCTTCTTGCTCTCAGGCTTCCTTCTGTCCTTGAAATCTTTGCAGAACATCTTTTAGATTAATCAGAGCTTCCTTGGTCTTCAAGCTTTCCTTGTGCATTCGGACTCTGTCTCTTGGTCCTAAATAATTGGTTGTACACTATATAATGGACTTAAAATGTAGTTAAATGGTACATATGCTTTTCCTCTTTTCGGCTATTWAATAACCAGTGTTTGCATATATAAGGCAGATTTTTAAGGGCCTTGAAACATCCTTTTCCCAAGGCAGACAGTTATTAAAGGCACAGATTATTGTGCCTTTTGTAACCTTTCATGGTTGGACTCAGAGATACTAGAGATTGTTTCCARCCTAAGCAATTCAATGGTTCTAAAGTCTGGGCAATGTATCTCCCTAAAAATAAGCTGGGAAAAAAAATCTAACTCTGTGCAAGACTGATGGCAAATCCAATTAACAAAAAAGGTGGATTTCTGCTGCTTGCTAAACTGGATGAGGTCATCTGCTGCTCCTTCCTGATGGAGCTTCTCTCTGCCACTTGTCAGCAGCCACAGGGATTCAGGAATGTAGTTTCTGAGAGGGCTTGTGCTCTGCCTCGAATGGACAGTCCCGAGCTTGTGTGTCCATAGGTGTTCTGTAAGGATGGACTCTGAAACACGTGATTCAACAGAAGCTAAACTGAATCAAACACACTCCTTCCCACTGCAGTCTCACCACCATTTCCTTTCTCTTAAAGAAAGAGAAATCAGTGYCACTGCTTTGTGACTGCTATCCAAAGCCATGGTAGTGCATTTACAGCAGCACCAGGACATCGTGGCACAAAGAAGCTTTTATTTCAGAGTCATTATTTGGCTTTGGTGTTGTATTCCATTTTCATATGCCRATAAGTTGTTCCTGTTCAATGGCAGTGTGCTCTGAAGCTGTTCACATGCCTGCTGGGCCGGCCACCAGGGATTCATTGAACAYTCCGCTTTCTGAACCTTAAAATTATGACGTGGAAAAGCAATCTGCAAAATCTAAAGCGTGCAGAATGCTATGTGTAGTTTAACAGGAGAAGCCACGGGACTTTGGGAAATCCAGACTTTGAATTGTGGGGTGCAGTACGCTTGAGTCAGGTTATCAAAGTCCGTGTATTCTGGATCACTTTAAGATCACACACATAACAAAAAGCACAGCCTGGCAAGTGATCAGATCAGGGTACCTGAGACCACACAGCTCAGTCTGGGTTTTGTAGCTGAAAATAATGCTGCTTGCTTCTGTRCGGTTCCTCGTGTTAAGAGGTGCGAGTGCTGACAGCCCCTGAGCCTGCACTGTTCCTCACGTCAGCGGTACTGACACCGGTGGAAATAAAAACAGGGATATGCTGGAGGTTAGTGTGGATCTTCGGGGTTTCTGAGCTCTGTTTCAATGCTTAGCACTTTTGTTGCTTTCCACGGGAATTTGTGCACTTGGCTCATCCCTATTTTAAGTCCCAAAAAGCAGATAACTAAAGACAGCTAGGAGGCAACCAAGTTAAGGTAGGTTTTTAGGGTGTTTTGAGATCCTCGTGTCAGCACGCGTGTGCCTGCAGCTGGAGCATCTACAGAGGTGCTCATGGCTCATAGGGGCTTCTTTGTGAGCGATATGGAATCAAAGTAAGGGTAGTGCGGGCGATTGCCGGGCAGGGCTCACTAAGACCTTTACTAAATCCTTCCTTATTTCCCAACTGGTAGCAGTAAGTTTTTAAAGTTTAAAATYGGCTTTAAATTGCTTCCTTACGGCGGCGCCAACCCCGCGGTCACGATTGCTCCTCTCCGCTCTGCCCGGGAACCGGCAAAGGAGGATGGACAGGAGAGGAGGAGGAGGAGGAGGGAAAGGATGGGGGGCGGAGGAGGAGGCGCTTCGCGGGAGCCGGGCAGGGCGCGGTGCCCGCTGTGCGGAGCGCGGATTCCCGGAGCGCACAGAGCGCTGCGAGCGGAGCCGCGGCCATAAACAGGAAGCCCTGGGCGGGCCGGGCCGAGGCGGGGTCAGGCGCGGCCGCCTTCCCCTGTGCGTCCGTCCCGCCCCGGCCCGTCCCTCCCGCGCAGCCCCGGGGCCGCTCGGCTCGGCGGGGCCCGGCCCGGCCCGCGGCGGGCACAACGGGCCGCGTCCGGACCGGCACCCGGCAAGGCATCGAGGATGAAACTGCTGTGGAGAGCGAAAATGGTAAGCGGCTGTCCCGTCCCGTCCCGTCCCGTCCCCTGCCCGTGCCTCCCGCGGGTCCCGTTCCCCAGCGATGCTCGGTCCTGGACGATGCCGTGCTCGGTCCCGGCGGTGCTATGCCCGGTGCTGGCGGTGCCGTGCCCACTCCTGGGCGATGCTGTGCCCGGTGCCGGCGATGCTGTGCCCGGTGCTGGCGGTGCTGTGCCCACTCCTGGGCGATGCTGTGCCCGGT
>NW_026623651.1:174597-249026 GCF_030028575.1 Malurus melanocephalus | reverse complement strand
TGCTGTGCCCGGTGCTGGCGGTGCTGTGCCCACTCCTGGGCGATGCTGTGCCTGGTGCCGGGATAAGCCGTGCCCAGCGATGCCGTGCCCGGTTCGAGCAGAGTCCCACGTTCGCTGGAAGTTCGGGACCCATTGCACTCTTCTTTATTATCCTTGGCTTTCTATTTGCGAGTTTTAATATCCCCATCCGCTGTAAAGCTGCTTGGTTTTTTTCTTTTTTGTTCTTGAAATAATGGGTTTTTGGAAAAGCAAACCGCAAGCGCTTCAGATCCCTCCTTCTCAAGAGAATTAAGATGTTGCTGTGTTTTCAACGCCCTGTATCTTCAAAGTTTCAGGGCTTTCTGACGAAGTAATTCAACAGTTTTAAAAGTGCGAATCCTTCTCTAAATGAAAGGCCAAAGAGATTAATTGCTGTAAAAAAGGGGAGGGATGACGACGACGAAAGAGAAGACTGCTAATCAAAACCAAACTCTTGCCTTAGAAAAGACTTYATGCAACTATTTAAAATATGTGCTAGTCTAGGAAGAACAGTTAAATGGAAAGTGAGGGTATCTTGATACCACAGGAAGGGATAGCTTGCCAAGAATATCTCCAGTGTTCCCTCAACCTAAGGGCACCCTGGATTGCTTTGATTGTTGTGTTTATTTTGTGCTGCCCATCTCSTCTGCTCTGCGTGGAGCAGCAGAGCACCTGGGATAGATTGTGGTCAGCAGAAAGGGGAAAACCTTCCTTTCCATCTGACAGTTTTTATTTCTCCTTTTCCTGGCAGACCACGTTTCAGGATGGGGGTGAAGAGGTAGAAGATGGAGCTGTCTACAATGTCACCCTKAAAAAAGTGCAGATTCAGCAGGCTGCCAACAAAGGAGCTAGGTGGCTGGGGGTAAGTGAGGCTGGCACGGGGGCATTGGAGAGGACTGCTCATGGACTTTGGAGCCTCTCCAGGGAGCTGAATCCCACAGGAATTGTTACAATATTAACTTCTAGCACTGACTGCTCTCCCTATTCAAAAAAAAAAAAAAAAAAAAGAATAAACATTAAACTAATCTCTAATCTGCCTGAGTCATCTGAAACAACACTCTCCTTGTATTGACTCTTCCCCTTTCTTGACCTGAAAACAATTTGACCTGTTGGGCCCATATATCATGTGGTTCTTGGTGCAAAAATAAGAATCTTAGCTTATGGCCTGAGAASTTGAACATTTAACAGTCCTTTCAGACTGGACTATGGCTCATTTCTTATGTTAGGGACCTGTCTCAGGTCTCTCAGACAAAATCATGCTATTTTGACGTGTGAAGGTCTCTCAAATTCATCAGAACTTCCTCTGAACTTAAGGGAATATTGGATTTGGTCTTATTTCTGTATTGCTTTCTCAGCCAGATGAGTAATTGCATTTCTGCAAGAATTACTGCTCTGTACTGTTTTTCAAAGCATGAAGGCTTTGATGGTAAGTAAAATGAACTTAAATGCACACACTTAATTTGACATGCTGCTGAATGTTCCACCTTTGTCAGGCCAAGTCCCCAGCTGATAAAAAAATGTCCTCACTTCATTGGAATCAGTGCAGCTATGGCACTAGGGGCCAGATCTGCAGGAGGTGCCTGTAACTTTCACAGCATTTTGTTATGTTTACATGTTTTCTTTGGRGTCAAAGGCAATAATATAAGAATATTGGTTTGATGTAGTATSCATGCTGGTATTTTAAAGGCTTTTAAAACTGCTCTGAGATTTATATCCAGCCATTCTCTTGTGAAGCTCKTGTGATATGAAGCAATATGGCAGTGCTGAAACCAGAGTCAGGAAAAATAAGCCAGTTCTGTCCTGCATACAGACAGTGCTTAGAGTCTCCCCTGCCCATGTTTTCAAGAAGTACACAGAGTGCTAATGAGAACAGATAATTTCAAATCTGCGTCCTTTGAGTGGCAGATTCCCCATTTCTGCCTCCTGTTTTTAGCAGGAAARATATTACAAAGTATATTTGAGCTCCTGCAACTTTCCCAGCTGGTTCTTCTTCAGAAGTCTGATCTTCCCAGACATGAAGATCATTTTGAACATGTCTGTGTCCCATAAACATAGTTTACAAAAGTAGATTTTCTTTCCTGTGTTRTTCCTTGTAATAGCAGGAGTTTGCCAGGCCTTGGTCGTGTTCTCAAAGGAAGGGAGTGTGTGTGTTCCTGAGGTCAGCTCCACAGCTGATGGTGCCCATCCCAGTAGAACCAGGGACTGCAGGGTCAGGGCACTGACTCTCRGGTTCCTGTGGCTGGTGGTATATTTTTCAGGTCAAATCAAGCCCTGTCTGTAGGGAAGGAGGCCGTGTGTCAGAAATCCACACCTGTTCTAGGCATAAATCCATGACATCGGCTTCCAGGCTGGCCTCTTTCATGAACAAAAAAAAAAAAAAAAATCTCATGCACATTATTTAAAAATATTTTGAAACATTTAGGCTGTTTGTTTCACTTCAAGCTCTTCAGAACATGAAGTATTTTAAGCTCTTCTTGTGATCTTGTTTTATTAATGGSTTTTCTGTGGTCCTGAAATCAATAAATAGCCTCTAACCCAGAGCATTATTTATGAAGAGCCATCCCTGCTCCCAGCAGTCTGGCTTTGAAAAGCCCAATTGTCTTTTAGAACTGTCATCAAGTGGCTTCTTTTAATCTGGAGTTTATAAGTGTTTATTATTTTTTTTCTATGCTTTGAAACTCATTAGCACTAAATTAACAAGGTGTTGGATTTAGCAATGTTGGTCTTAATCTTTTTGATGGTGCTCTAAGTCAGGCTGAAGGTTTAATGCTCAAGGTCAACAACATATTCGTACATCAGCAAGTATTGAACCTTCACAGTAACAAACTCAGTAACTCTTTTTGATCATATGCATGCCTGGATTTACTTTTTTAAAAATTATTTTTCAGTGTCAGTTTGTGTCCTGTAAAGTCCACTTAGCAGTCTGACCTTCTGTGAGGCACTGAGCTTCTCCTGGTTTGCTGGGGCAGGTCAAGTCAAGTCTGATAAACCTTCCTTAGATTCCTCCAGAGTCACTGAATGGTTGGCCCTGTTAGGAGAGAATGGATTGCTTAAAGGCCAATCATAAGACTCCAACTGAAGCACCATAAACACTTCTGAAATACAGAAACGGCTTTCTTGTGCTTCAAACTTGTACAACTGACAAAAGTTAAAGACAAACAGGTTGTGGCTTAGGCAGGCATYAGCAGTTCCCTGACTTTCAGAAGTGTGAAGTTTTTGGATACTCACTGAATTTCTTAGCTTTAAATTTAATTTTAGACTTCAAAGGATGCCAATAATAGCCACTGCTTTTGTCACCAATTACTTAGGTACTAAATATTTAGTTAAGCTTAAGACTTTAAACACTAAGGTATAGGGAATATTCAAAGCCCTAGYAGAAGCTCAGTATTGTGAGAGATATTGCACAAAAGCACTGCTTTGACTAAAAAGAATGTGCAGATGTGATATTTAAAGAGAATTGGCTGTACACAGGTGCCACAGATGATGATTGGTATCAAAGGTTCAGAAGTCAAGTATACCTTCTGGAACTATTGAGAGAGAATCCCTCCTAAACACGATGGGTTCAACCAGAGAAAGCATGAATGCTTTTTTTTTAAAAAAAAAAAAAAAAAAAAAAAAAAAAAAAAAAAAAAAAAAAAAAAGTTAAGTTTGGTGTCTCCAGGATAGATTTTGAGAGGTCTCCAGGATCCTGAGGGAGACGAAAAGCCATGGAAGCTGAGATACATGGCTTGACATCTTTGTGCGAGAGAAGGATGGAGAGGTGGAGATTTGTACAAATGGATGGCACTGAGAAGAGGGGATGAAAAGTATTTGGGGTGGACAGTCGGCATCGGTTTAAATGGCATTATGTCAGGCTAGAGAAAAAGGCATTTGGTAATTGGAAGGGAAGGTTTAGGAGTGCAGCAAAGAATCTGAATGATGTGGTTAGAAAGAAAATGTTGTGTTTTTAAAACTATCACACTGAAAAAAACTGAAAAATGGGATTCAGCTTCCCTCTGAGGATTTGAAGGCAGCCCATAGGGAGGCTGGTTGTCAGAGAGGATGCTGCTATTGCCCGTGAAGAAGAGGCACCAAAGTGTAAGAGACAAATGTTCTTGTGGGGGTTTTCATCTTGAACTGACAGCCAGGTACCTGTGAAATGAAACAGAGATGAGCGGAGTCACAGCGTAGCCAGAAGCAGRTAAGAGCAGCCGAGCAGTGGCTGTWAAAGAGCAGCCACTAAACACCTGAATTTGTGTGGCCAGGAGTGATATGCTGACAGTGTGAACGGTGTGAGAGGTGAACTCCAGCCGGTGATCTGTGGGGAACAGTAAACTGAGAAGTAAACAGTTGAAAGAGAAAGGAAAAAGCAGCGGGTGGAGGAGTAAGTGGAAAGATGGGGGAAWTGGAGGAGAGGGAAGAGTGGTGCAGGAAGAATAGAGACATGGGTGTGGTGAGGACAGGTGGACAAGATTTTAAAATGCCATGAATTGACTATTGTGGAGCCCCTGTTAAGCAGCGGGAGTGCTTTATCTCAGCCTCCCAGGAGTTCGGGAGGGATGGCCACYGCTGTCCAGCCCTGGGAGAGGAGAGAATGGTGAGGAATGAGCCGCTAAAACCTGCAAATGTCTTTCCTATCAGGGTCCTTCATCTGGGAAGGAGTGAGGAACAGACCTACAAGACAAGAGAGCTCTGGAGYATTTAGTGGGGCAGGGCACAGGAAATGCAACCAAGAATGAGAGTTCCCCAAGCCTCAGTGCTGTATCTCCACACCTGAAATAATTGCTCATCCTCACCATCAATTTATTGCTTTACTGATGGGTGACACGGACTCCTTTTGAGTCTTAAATATCAGATAACAGATAAATACTCTGCTCTCTTACAGCCAGGCTGCCTGGCTACATTAGCCATGGATTACACATCTAGTGGAGATTTTAGAGACTTTGTTTTCACTTTTTGCTTTTTGTTTTTTGTGACAGCTGAACTTCTGGCTCGGGGGTTTGTTCAGGCAGAGATGGATTTAAAATACAGCTTGTCTCAAAGTGTCTTTAATATTATAAGATTGGGTGAATAGCAGAACATGTTCTTTCACAATGATAAATGAAACACTGTTTGAAGGGTGCTTTTCAACACCTTAAAATGCTGAAAGAGGGGAAAGCTGAAAAGTAGCAAATCTATCATTTAGTATTTGTGTGTTTTATTAACACTGCTATTATTTGATAATTACCTTTTCTGGGAATTTTGTGATGTTTTAAAAATAAATGTTTAGTGATTGCTTCACATTGAAAACTGCATGTGACCACAAGTTTGGCTTCTAAACACCTCTACAGTCACATACATCAGCAGAAAGCTTCTGCTGGAGAGTTCAGCTGGAAAAACATTGCAAAAATTGTGGCAAACTAACCTGTATCCTGACTGGGACYTGGGATACAACCCTCTCTCTGACTCAGTGTGTCAGAAAAGAAGCTGTAGCCTGGATTTCTTTCTTTGCAGCACAGACTTCGTAAGTATGGGCTGAGATTTAAGTGGTGCCTGGAATCATCAACTTTTAGAAACAAGCAAAACCTCAAGCATTTTCTCTGAGCCTGTGCCTGCCCTCCCACTTGCCCTTCAGAGCCAGCTCTGCAATTTCTTTTTCATCTTACACTTAGATCCCAGATGTCTGATCAAGTGTAGCTTCCTGTGTAAGCAGCAGGCAGGGCTGATCACTGTCCTTGCTGCAGCTTGCTGTTTTGTCTCTTGATTTAGAGTGTGTGTTGGTCCCTTTTGGCTAAAGCAGACTCTTKAATCAGGTTCCCTCGGCCTGTCCTGGCTGCCCAGACCCAGGCCAGGCTGTAGTTCTGGCTGTTTGGCAATAGCAGAAAAGCAGCTTCCAAGGAGCTGACAGTCTCCCTACAGAAACTGAGTTGCTATATCATCCCCTCCAAAATCTCTGAGGACCTGTCTTGGAGAAGGAAGAAGGATGGRGTGTGCTCACATTGGTTTTACATGGGGGAAGATACCTGTCAAGTGCTGGAGACCCACAAAGTAATGTATTCAGAGGAACTGAATGATTTCACTATGGACAGGTACACAAATATCCAAAAGAAAGCCTTGGCATCCCACTCAGCTTTGGTTTGGAATAGGCTCTTTCCTCCTGTCCTTCATTCAGTTGTGAACGTAACAGTACCATGCTATCATAGCCCTTATTAATGACTTCTCTTGGAATATTTTTCTCCTCGCTTCCTGGTTTAGGCACAGATCTCTGCTCCAGGGATATCCTAAGCAGCATTCTTGGATGCAGTCATCAGCTGGTTAATAAAGGCTGTRTGTGCAACAGACACTCAAAAATGGAAGCTGAGCCCATTAAGAGTTTTAAAATGGAAGCCTGAAAGATTACTGTCCATTACTTTCCCAGTTCCGAATCCAAAATGCATAATTAGAAGGGTGTAGCACAGTGCTGTGCTCTTAGTTGAGTGTGAAACCTCTCACTCCAAGTGGCCAAAGCATGACAGGGTGGCTGTGCTTTAATCCCGTGGTGTTATTGAGGCTGAGTTAGAGCTGGGATACCCCAGCACAGCCACCAGGAGCCAGGGAGAGACAGGRGCAGCCTCCCTGCCTGGGGCTGTGCAGACACCTCTTGCTAATTAATGATCCTTTTATCAAGTGGAATGACAAGAGTTAGGGGAGCCTCTGGAGCAAAGCTGCTGGAGACTTCTGTTGCTGCATTGGTTGTGTGTATCTGCATTTTGGAAATCTCCCAGCCAGACTGCTCATGGACAAAACTTGCCCTTGGCATGCTCTCGGTTTACCTGTGACATGCAGGATTAGAATGACATCCCATGCTGTAATTGCTTTCCCCTGGGAATTCCTGTGACAGCCAGGATGACTGTTTCTTTAAACTATGCTGCTTGGATGCTAGAGGTTCTCCCTGAATTCCAGCTGTCTTTCTGCTTACATCACGAAATGTTATCTCGCTTTTTTTGAGAAACAGTAAGTGAAAGGAATAACCCCAAAATTTTGCTTGCTCTGCAAAGGAGCTGGCACTTTCTTTCTGAATGCTCGATCTAGGTCACTTGTTGGGTTAAGGAAGAGTTGGCAAGGAATGTGGCTATGTGTCATCGGAAAGGCTGGGAGACGCAGCGCAAAAGTGGACTGAGATGCTGTACAGAGAACAGCCCTGGAGAAACCATTAGTTTTACCGTTTGSGTTTTGTTGTCTTCATTTAAGGAACAGGCTGAAGCATTGCAAGCATGTTAGTCATGTTTGGATTTAAAATTAGTCTCGGTAAAGTTAATTAAAAATATGTGTGTAAATGCATGCTTTGAACTCGCATCTTTTACTGCTGCTGTTTATTAAACATATAATTTCCTTTAGCGAGCACTGTGAAGGGTGTGCAGTTGTGTGAAGAAGCAAGCACAAAGTGATCAGCTCATGGCTTAGCCCCTTGGAGAAAAARGGGTTATTTTGTGTGATGGGTTAACTAAACGCTAACTCGGTGTGAATCCTGCTCTTGCTTGTCTTGGTGCAGTCAGTGTATAGTGTMTTGTAAAGCAGAGGAAAAACGTGTGTGATGTCTTAGTGTTAACACCTCATTAAGATAGTATCAGAGACTGTAAACATTGTTCCTAAAGGGAATTGGAACCTCATTCCTGAAGGGTTGAGCAGCTCACCAGTTGTCTCTGGGAAGGTGCCACGTTTTGCTCCTGCAGTCTCCCAGAAGTACTTGCCCTTTATTCACCCCAGAAAGCTCTGTTTTCCTGTTCAGTGGCCATACAAGCTCTTCAGAAGTGACTTGTAATTCTTCCTGGGTGGTACGCTCACATGTAGGGCTCAACTGTAAAGTCTGTGTTAAGTTTTTACACCTTATGGAATAAGAATTTTATTGAGATGTATGAGGATGTGGCTTTTGTTTTATTTTTTTTTTTTAATATACAAAGTTTGGAAGCCATAGTGAGGAATTACATGTTTTAGGCATGGAAATTATTTTACTGTTTATGGAAATCTTTTTAACTTGTACCAAACTGAATTCATGCTAATACCTGAATACTGCAGTTCAGCAGCATGCCACCAATAGGTGACAATTTAGGGACTGGAAGAAAAGTAAAATCATATTCAMGTGAAGTGATAGTGGTCTTGCATTGTTACAGCACCTTTTATCCAAATCACTTTCAAAGCATGGCTGCATTCCAGACTATGCTGGATGTTGTAATGTAACACACCACAAAAGTAGGATTTGGGTAGGGATTAAAATTCAGCCTCACTGCYGTGGTCTGGGTTTGGGAGATGCCCCTTCCACTGGGGAGATGAGAAAGGGAGGGGAAACAAGTGTTTCTGGGACAATGTGACTTTGAAAAGGCTGCTGAAGGGTTTGAAGCATTAAAAAACGTCAGGAGGAGATGGATTAGCTGTCAGAGCTGCATGGTAATATTTATTTAGTGGCTTCATAGTGTTATTGTATGGATATCTTCTTCACATGTGACACTGGCAGCAAGGAGCAGCTGCTTAACGATGCACTGCAGCACATGGAAACAATTTAGRGCCAGAAGTGAATTAATGGAATTCATCTGGGGAAAAGACCTGGACTTCTGAGAGTCCCGAGTTCTGTGGAAGTGTTTGCCCCCCGTGCAACAGCAGTCGTTAAAGCAAGCTCAAATATTAAGTTGTAGCAGGGAAGAGGGGAGCAAAGTGAAGCTTAGAAAATACTGTTAGGGAGATGACAGTAACTCCTCACTCATTCCTTGTTCTTGTTTCCTCATCTCAAAAGTAGGAAAAGTAGAAAGGGGATCCACAGGTGGGAAGGGATTTGGAGGCACCAAAAAGGTGTGGACTGTTAAATTTATGTACTGGTGCAACTGGGATTGATGTGCAAATTTATAAATAAATCCTCACAGGATTGTGACTCGATTCTGGCAATGAATAGGGAGATGTAGGAAGAGCATTTAAAACAATGAGTGGAGAAGGGACACTTATCTCCAGGGTGGTTTTGAAAGCAATGGGGGTGAAGAAATTAGTTATTTTACATATTTTACATATAATTAACCTGAAGGGACTTCC
Source organism: Malurus melanocephalus (assembly GCF_030028575.1). Classification (NCBI taxonomy): domain Eukaryota; kingdom Metazoa; phylum Chordata; class Aves; order Passeriformes; family Maluridae; genus Malurus; species Malurus melanocephalus. The sequence continues at coordinate 239,993 of NW_026623651.1, read as the reverse complement.
CACTGGAAGAAGTAATCGAGACCAACCAAGTCCAGGAAGATTCAAAAAGGATTGGACATTGATATAAATAATGAGAACAAATGCATGAGATTCAAAATACAAGACATTAATTTTTGTGATTCAGGTATAAATAAACATGCCCTGCAGCTGAGAAGAGCATTTTCCTTTAGGCTGGTTATTCTGAATGTTATGGGTGTYGTTTCTTTACCTTCCTCTATAGCATCTGGCCATTTTCAGAGGGGGAAAAACCTCTAGTTTAGTTTAAAATTACTATTATTGTGTGTGGTTATTTATAAGTTCTGCTTTCAATTTGTTTGCAACAAATGTCTAATGAGACAGAATAAGACTGAGCACAGACACTTATTAAAAGAATCTTGAGGACTTTAATGCCCAGGGATGTCAGGGCCATGTTGCCACATGGTGCAGGAGTTTGGTGTGGGCTGGTTTTCCAGCAGCCCTGCAACCTCCTCCTGGTCAAGGAGAAGCCTGGGTGCTCAGTTCTTRCTCTTTTTTGTGTGTTTAAAGCAAAGGTTTGCATCTGGGCAGTTTTAGACTCTGCAAATGTAGGAATTGTGTGGGTTGCCCTTTGCTTTACCCCATTCAGCTTCACAATAGCTGCTTTAAAAATGAGGCAGCGTGAGCAGAGCAGGGTACTCCACATGTGGGCTCCTCAGACCTTTATGCAGCGGAAGAACAATTCCTTTGACTTGCTTTAGTACCCTTTCTTTATACTGTGCAGAATTGTTTGCTTTTTGTTGTTGCTTCCAAGTGTTGTGCTGAAAGATGTGCTGCCTCCTTTAACCCTTCAGGTCTTTTCTCTGACCTGTGTGCCACCAAGGGCCCTCTGAGGGTAGACTCAGCAGACTTTTTTTCTGGCCTCTTAGATTTATCTCCMTTTAGTTGTATAAGCCATCTGTTGCCCATCAGTGAAGCTCTCYTTCAGCAGCTTTGGCAATCAAAATAAGCCCCCAGCTCAGGTGTGAAGCTTTGTGCCACTTTGGATGGGGACATTCACTCGCGTTTTGCTCTGCTTGGTTGCAGCCTTAGGGAGTTTTGGCTGTGCCACCTCAGTGGATGTCCCACACATGGCTGTGACCGGTGCTGCTCCTGGGCCACGGTGGCACTAATGAGGTGTAGGCATTTCAAATCCTTCTGTGGAGTAATCCTGTTATTATAGTCTATTATTTAGTCTATTTTTCTCTTATATTCTTCCCACCTTTTTTCGTCTGAAAGCAGTTTAAAGGACTATTTTCTTTTCCCCTCCCACCCCCTCAGCTGCTTTGTACAATTGCCTTTCTSCCTGTGGAAACTCAACCTTTCTCCCAGTCAATAGCAGTTTCTTCCTTTCTGGGGAGTCCATGGGCTCTTTGTGCAAATAACACAACATGTTTTTATTACAAAGTGGCATTTTCTATTGAAAGATCTCAGAATGATTGAACAATATGGAATGACTGAATGCTTTGAGATTGTATTCACAGCCCTTGGGCTTCAAACTGGAGACTTSTGGTAGATCTCATTAGACTGCCAGATCCCAGTGGCTCCTTGTAGAGTATCTCTAAATCCTAAAGCAGAAATAGACCATTGTTTTACAGCTATCCAGGGGTTTATTCCCTCCTAAATCTAGTTTATGCTTCACAGAAGCTTGTGTGTATTGAATAAATTGACTTTTTCTTTTGACTCAAATCAAGTGCAGAATCTCCTTCAGTTGTTYAGAGTATTCCTGTGAATAGAACTTGTCAGATGAGGTTCATAACATTTCAGAGATGTGTTGGTGTTAGGATGCAAACAGACCAGTACACCTATCTGGATTAGCTCTTGTCTTCAGTGCAAAAGAGATCAACTAAATCCTCCTGAGGTGCATTTGGAACCTGGTTTAAATATTCCATGCAAATATATCGAGAAAATCATTATGAAGATATGCCTCTGCTTTTRTTTGCTTCCTTTGTAGTAATCTCTGGCTGTACCTGTAGGTCATTTTGTGTTTCTTAGAGCAAAAACCTTTTAGGGCAGGGCTGGTGTCTTTGGTTTGGAGATGGCAGCCATTGTGCTGCTGTTGGAAGTGTCCCATTAGTAACAACGAAGTGTTTTGCTTGGAAGGCAGATCTTAGGCCTTTGCATTCCTCCTTGGAATGCTTTGGATTGATTCTGGCTGTGCTCCGGGCTCCTGGCTCCCTGGAGCACAGAAAATGTGAATGAACTCTTGCACACTTACTTAAAGCACGAGGCTTGCATTCTTCCTGTGAAAACAGGCACTATGTTCGGGAAAACATCAGGTGGTCAGAAAGTCAGAACAGGACAGGGAAGAGCAGAGGTATGCTATTAACTCCTGGTGGGTAATTAAAAACAGCTCCCTCCAAAAAGAAGAAAAGTCAAAACAACGGGCAGCAAACGTGGACAGCTTCTGATTTATGTGGTATTTTTTGCTCCTTCCCCCACCTTTACTTGTAAGCTGYACTTATTTTGCATTCTGATTCAATACTTCCACATAATGATGTGTTTTGATTTGTGTCCATTGCCTAAGGATTTCGGTCCAAGTGCAACGCAGCATTTTTTAACTAAAACACAAATATCTGAGCGGGTTTGGGGCCATTTGTGCCAGGGCAGAAGAGCAGGGCTTGTGGCTGGTGCTGTACTTAGGAGAATGCAGTAATTTGTGTAGGCGTGCAGTGTGTTTAGTTGTCTTTGGACTCTTTCAGCACGTAAATAAATATTCAAGCTGGTAACACTTAATATTGGGAAACATTCGCTTACCATTACTGCTTTTTYTACTCAGACCCCACCCTGGAGAGGCCTCTTAGATTCAAAACAAAGGGTAGTAAAAAGCACAGCCATGGAAATYAAGTTTGTAATGCAGTTTAGGTATGTTTTCATGCTGTGGTCATGAAAGTGGTTACTGACTAACCTATTTATTTTATAAAAGCTTAGAAAAACTTGGCATTRGAGATTGCTCACAGTAATTATTACAAAACATGTAACAGCATTTCTTGGGTATTTGTTGCTCCACAAAAAATATTTTGTTCCCATTTCAGTTTAATTTAAAATATGAGTCAGTCTTCTGTTAARTATTTTCTCCTCTCTCAGAAGGCATTTAATCTCCCCACACCTACAGGTTCAATTTTCAGATATTCATACTATTAATAATCTATCACTCTTGCCTTGTTGTTTACGCAGGATGCTGTGGCAGTTTACACTGATTTCTTGACTCAGTATAAATTTCATTTCTGTATACTGTTTGAGCAAGCTTTACTGTTTGAGCAAGTGTGAAAGGAGAGCCAGCAATACAATTAGGATGAATAAAAGCATTTTCGGTTATGTAATGTACATTCATGCTACTATTATGCAACAGAATTATTACTTGTGACATCCTTAAATCAATTTTGAGTTTAGCACTGTTGCCTGCTGTCTCATACAGGACCTTCTTTGTTTCTACTGACTGAGCAAAAAGTGRTGATGAGCCCCACAATTAATTTAAATTACATTTCTGGAAAGAGGAAAAAAATAAAAGAGGAAAAAACTTTTCACAGGACAAGTATTGTGTTGGTAGTCAAAAATTGTTGTACCATATGAAATCTGTCTGACTATGTTAGTGGTAATATCAATCATCCCTTCTTTTTGCTACACTTTGTGTTTATTAAAAAATGACAGCATATTTTAGCATTTTTCATGAAAAAAACATGGCACAGGGCTTTGCTGTCCAGTGTTTCACAAGCAACATTTAAATAGTAGCTTTCCTCTGGCATTTCTTAGGGTAGGCATAGAGTTGTCATTTTTGACATGAAGGCAGCTTAGGAATATTGTATATAAATAGAGAATTTSCCATTCTATGAGCTTGAACCTCTCAGTGTTCCTCAGATGGCAAGGTGCACTGTCCCTACACCTGTAATCTRTAATCAGAATTACTAAAAGCTGTTTCAGACTCAAGTGAAATGTTAGAGCTGTCTGCCACATTTATACTTGTTTTCTCTGCTCAGCACCCTTCTTTTCTCCCTTATAGTTCCAGCAGTGGTGCCTGGGTGCTTTGGCACCTCCAGATTTCCAGAGCAGACTGGAAACTGTGAGAATGTGGGAAAGGAAGAAGAGGAGTGAAGATAAGGGCTGTAAGCAGAAGCAATAATCAGTGTTTCTGGGGCACAGGGGAGCTGCCCCAGCTTCATTTCCCTCCCAAGGGACCCTCTGTAATCCGCACCTGGAAAAGCTGTTAGTAGTTTTCACAATTAATCACTGCCTGCATTATGCAAGTTCAAAGAGACTTTATGGAGTTTTTCCCTCACAGAGATACTGTGTAACACTTCCTTCGGCCCCAGAAGTCAAAATATTTTACCAAATCAGCTGATTGTRTTGCCAAAATGGGCACTGAAACCCATTTTCTTGCCTTCATCCCGGTGCTCTGCTCATTTAACTGCGTATTATTTTGGGTATTTATTTACTGCTTGGAGAGAGACGTTTTGGTGTTTCTGTGCATGAAGACAGGAGGGTACTGAGTTTTACAGATAATTCTCCTCTAATACAGAAGGGCTTTGGGAAGATGTTTAATGCAGGACACATTTATTTACTGGATTATAAGAGTGTTTCTCGCAAATGCTGTTTGATGACAGATAATCTTCCATGTAAGATGCACATGACTAATAGTCTTACCTGCCTTACTTGTTTCTTTTTCTGGCTTTTCAGTTTTAAATTAGGAACTTGCTCAGCTTMAGTGTCCAGTCAAAACCACCACAAGGAGTATTACATAATACTAGTTATGAAAATAATGCATCCCTGGCATGCCTCAGAGGGAGCAGGGTTGTGGTGAACTGCAGAGCTGCGAAACATGACAAACAAAAATGAAAAGGGTCTCAGTAATCTGATGTTTCAGGTTCAGTTAACTTGATGACACCGAGTCAGACAACAGGAGAGGGTTAGAGGCGTTGTATGGGTTTTGTTAAAAGTCCTTCTAGTTAGAGAGGTGAGAGGCAGGCTGAGAAGGAACTTTTTGTAGGTAGGAAGCAATGAGAGGGTAAGTACATAAATCATACAAGGTAGAGATAGAGATTTGGAGCTGTTCAGGTGATTTTTCTTTTTTCTTTAAAAAGCTTGTATGCTGCAYAGTGAACCTCTTGGATGATTTGCTTCTCACTGAATAATATGGCTAARTTCCTTCGCTGCACAGATGCTTCTGAGTAGGTAAATTCAGAGCAGGAATTTCTRTGTTGCCATGGCTGGATAAGCTCCACCATTTGTGAGAACTGCACAATGCCATTTTAACCTAAACTCTTTGAAGATTCAGTTTAGTAATGAACTTGATAAAACTCCTTTAGAGAAACGTTCAGGGAGAGGTCATGTGTAAATTAGGCTTCTTTACTTTTGCTTTGATTMATTTAGAGCTGGTCCCACGTAATTCACCGATACCCAAATGAGTCTAAATTTGCATCACTTCAGGTGAGAATGCACAACTCAGCACCATGGAATGCCTCTTGTTTCTTATTTTCCCCCGAGTGGYAAGGTGCCCGAGTGAAAGGGTTCTAACTGAGCAGAAGCATTTGTGTAAGAGGCTTTTCTCTTTTTCCCCTCTAAATCTGCCCCACAGCTTTTTGTGACTGAAGCCAGCGCTTCAGATACCAGCCAGGCTGTGAGCTCTGAGGAGAAAATGAGAATGCCTTTTGTGTCATGATCATGGAATTAATTGGTCCTGGAAATTCTGGGTCGCAGCCAAGAATGGGTATTTATGTGGCAAGAAAGGAAAGGAAAAGGGCGGAGCTTTGGAAATCCAGGAATACCCCTCGTTGTCGGAGCTTAGGAAAGAGCTCATAAAGTTATTTTGGCTTCTGAGTTTGTTGTGGTCAACACGCAGGATTCTGGTTTTGTGTGGTTTTGCTTTTTGTTTCTTTGTTTTGTTTTGTTTGTTTTCTTTTAACAGTATCCAAAATGAGGAAATGGGAGTTAGGGGAGAGAGCTCATTTCCAAGTGCTTTGTAGGATAAAAGCAGCCAAGCCTTTGTCTGCAGGACATCCACCGCTGGCTACCCGAGGCTTGCACTGCCAGCCACGCTTTCCTGGGCTGGAAATGCCGCTGCAGATTCCCGTTTTTCCCGTTTTCGCCCCGTTTTCAGGCTGTTTTCCGTGCSGGCAGCTGGGCCTGGAGCACAGCGCGGGTCCGCAGAGCTGAGGGCGGCGAGAGGCGGCGGCGGCGGGAGCGGCCTGGCCCAAAAACATTCGAAATACTTGTGACTCCGTGTGATAAGATTAGCCCAGGCGCTGCTGAATCGCATTGTTAGGACAAAATCGCTGCTTCTCACAGGGTTTTTTTGTTCCGCGGTCATGCGGCGGGGTTGGAGTGGGTGCAGATGAGTGTCAGCTGCTGTGGGGCCGTCCCGCACCCACGGCACAATCCCGCACCCTCCATCGGGGCTTTGCTGCAAGGAAACCCTTTGTCACAACAGTTGTTAAAGTCTTGGCATTGTTCTTTACAAAAATACTTGACTAAGACAACTAAGCAACTTTAATCCGTCTTGCTGTTTTTTTCAGCGATGTGTGTCTGCATGTTAAATTAAGGATATTTTAGGTTTTTCTTGTCTTAGAATGACTTTATGGATGCTAATATTTCCAGAGCTTTTCAAGCTCAATCATTCCATGATTTTTTTTTTTCTTCCCCCAAGGATGAGTGTATATATTAAAGATGTGTGTTGGAGAATCTGTGTATAAGGAAAAAATGTGAAAAAAAAAAACCCAAAAAACCACCAAAGGTTAAAATCTCAAGGAGCATCTKGTTACTACTTTCAGAAGGTTAAAGCCTCTTTAGACAAACAGTGATGATCTTGACAAGAGTGCTTTGAGTTAAGTTACAAATTACTGCACTTTAGGCAATTTTATTCTAGCATAGGATGTCTGTCCAGTAAATTAAAAAAAACAAAGTGGAAACTTTTATTCCAGCATAGGATGCCTGTCCAGTAAATTAAGAAAAACAAAGTGGAAAACTCTCCATCTGGAAAAGTTATTAGTTTCAAGGAGAGTGAAAAGCATTTAAAAATCTGTCCAAATTGGTAAAAATGCATTTTAAGTGTTAGCTAGATGCTTCTGAAAATACCTGCAGAATTTCTGAATTAAACAAATCTTTGGTGGAGTGGTAATGGTTCAAAATGACTGAGCTTGAAGAGTATTTGATATCTCCTTTTCTTATTCATCCCAGATATTTTAGTWTTTTTTTTCCAGTCTGCCTAATGAAAAACAATTAGATTGATTTCATTCCATGATTCTCACTTCCAGAATCTCAACAGATAATATTTGCATTGGAAAAAGCCTGCAGAGCAGTAGGTTTTTTKGGGTAAAAGCAATTGTTTCCAGTGAAATTTCGGAGATAATGACCACAGTTCTGTGTATCTTCGTTTTGGCAGCAGCCTGGTTTTGTACTGATCAGAGTTTTAACTTTGCTATTTATCTTGAGTCTCTGATTCCTCTTGCTAGAATCTAGCGTTAATTTTTGAGATGGTGGAGTTTATAGTTAATTTATATTCCCATTGAAGCTTTACAGGTAGTGTTTGGAGGAAGTTTTTCAGCCTGGATGTGTTTTGGACTGCATGGAGCTCTCCTGTTTTAGCAAGAACTGTGTATGTAGGTATTTTTTTATGCTGTAGAACTGTAAGATGATCACATTAAAAGAGAGTGGGCCCCTCTCTGAAGGCACAGCATTGCCAAGGGTTAGTAAAGATGTTGGAATTGCATTGCATCAGTACAAACAGAACCTCAGAAAATTAGGTTTTTCCAAGGATATACTGCCGTTTAATCTCTTTTTGCCTTTGCTTTTGAAAGATGCTGTCTTGTAGGAAGCTACTTGCACATCACTTACACTTGCAGGTTATCAAGGCTGTAATCTGTTACTTGAAAAGTCAAAGTGAGATTTTAAAAGACATAAATCAGACTATAGAACGCCAGATCTGTTTATTTTAGAGAACCAAGAAAATGTTACCGAAGTCCTGAGATGTTGAASTTTCTGTTAGACTACTGGACATGGTGCTGAACGAGACAAACAGGAGAGCTTTTTTTGTTCTTTTGATGCACAAAACAGTGCAAAACTGGTGTCATTTATTGGTACCAMTAACCGTGGCCACTGTGCACCCCATCAAAAATTGCCAAGAGCTTTATGTGCATCTTTTCATGGCAGTCAGTGGAGTGCTCCTCTGAGCAGAGAATGCAAAAACACRCACGAAAACTCCTTTGCCTTTGGATAGCCTGGTTGTGTCAGTGAAGAGATGGCCTCTTGATTAAATCCAGACTGAGTAGTTTCCTGTTAGCATGAAACTCAGCCCACAAGGACTTACTCTCAAAGCCTGTTACTGAGCTCGTCTGCCAAGTCCCTTTTCCTTTTAAACTTACAGGCAGAATTGCTAAAATAATACAAATACATGCAATCCCAGAACTTTCACAATGATTTCTAACAGTTCGGTGTTTTGCTGGCAAAYTCAGTTTTAGGTTTTTCAGCATTTGGGGTGGTTTTGTTTTGCTTTGGTGGGATTTTTTTTGGCTTTTGTTTCTTTTTCAYGTTCTCCCAACATGATGGCTTTGAGAAGTTGTAGTGTTGCAATTAATGGAAAATTTTGTGCRTGTATCACCTTTGAAAGCAGATTCTGCCCTTGTTTTGAATACACTCACATGAGAGAATGAGAGCGTTTTATGTGCACTGAGTAAATATGCCCATAAACCATTACATTGTGAGTGGGGTAATCTGCTGGACTGAAAATTAAAGGTTAAATGCAGCGGTGCAGACTTTCTTCTGAAAGTGGTGGTATTGTGTAAYTAGTTACTTTCAAAAGAGTATTTTCACTGTAAGATGAAAAGTCAGCAAGAAAATTGTGATTTTTTTTTTTCAACCAAGTTTTGCTTAAGAAAATTTGAATGTAAGAGAGTTACATATTGATGACAACAGATTCTGTTAGTGTTCCTGTAATGACAGTATCCTACATCATTCCAAATACACCTTTAGGTCATGTATGTAATTCATATRTATTTCCAGATGTACCTTTAAGTCAGATATATTTCAAGTTACGTGCCTTTAAAAATCCATAAGATCCATGGAACAAAATTTATCAAAATTTTTCCTGGTCTAGTCTGATTTGTTTAGTTGTTTTTAATACAGACAGTAGGTTGTATTTTAATGTCACTACAAAGGTTTGTTGGATCTCATTAAGCTGGGAAATGAGATAGCAGAGCTTTGGAATAATATGAAGGACAGAACTTTAAAATTATATTAAAGACATCTATTTTGTTTAAAACAGAAAGGGATTTGTATTAGAAATAATTCCAAAGCAGTGAAGGGTAGTGATATAAATAGGAAGTGGGTGGGGTGTCTCTTCTTAATTATCTTATTAATAGATGATTTTTTCCTTTGTGTTTTGTCAGTATCCTGAGCCACGGTTGGTAGTGAGTGTCRTTAACACGCTATCTCCATGCCCTCAGTATCAAGGTGTTAGTGTAAATAGTGGACATTTTTTATTTATAATCCCATTTTAAAAGCTTTTTATCCCAAATACTTTACAAAATAGGATTTAAACCAGTCACAAAAGTACTTTCCTGAACTGTCCTCTAAATAGAGACAGAATTTAGGAAATGTTCTTTCAGAGTCAAAGCAGGCTGTRAGCATTTAAAACAGATACCCACACACAATCCCAAACCCTAGATTTCTGGATAGATATTGTGCCAAGTGAAAACTGTAAGAGAAAAWTGAAATGTTAAAATGCCTTGTTTGCAAGATGGTTTTGACGCCTTCCTTGCAAAAGTATCTTGACATTTTTTTTGTATCCAAATGTGTTCTGACCTTGGGTCCTGTGAGACAACCCAAGACTGGTATTTTCAGCAAGGGAATCAAAAGTGCCAGTGCTTAAGTCATGGTTGGTTTTCATGTTTATTCAGAAATAAAGCACAGAATTACCACTTTTGTTCCCTTCAGTAATATTATTCTTTGTGGGATAATGGATTGTCTTTTAGATAATAATATATGGTAGAATCATGYGTTAACTTGATAGTGGTCAGGCTGTAAAATATTCTGTGGAGCATATCAGAGAAATATTTTAATTATAAAGTTACTTAAAAATTATTCCATGATTTGATACAACATTTAGTGCTTGGAGAGCTCCAAAAATTGACCAAATCATTTAGTAACTGATGACGGCCAATTCCTGTGAAAAGATGGGATTGAATCCAGTGGAATCTATGTCAGGGATCTGTTTCCTGCCTGACCTTTGTGCTGTTTCTTTCCTTTTGTAGGGGGAAGGAGACCAGTTACCCCCAGAGCACACCATCAGACAGTATGAAACATCCAAGATCAGGGCTATAAAAGCTGGAACTTTGGAGAAACTGGTGGAGAACCTTCTCACAGCTTTTGGAGATGCRGATTTTTCCTACATCAGCATCTTTCTCGCAACATACAGGGCCTTTGCTTCTCCCAGGGCAGTGCTGGAACTCCTCCTGGACAGGTAAGAGCCACTGCTGTACAATGAAAATGGAGCCATCTTTCACATCACAGGGGAAAGCTGTCAGGAACTTCTTCCCTTGMTTTTAGTGGACATGGATTTAATAACCTGATGTCAGGAGTACTGCAAAATCCAGAATTTCAGCATAAGCATCCAGTCTGTAAATGCATTGCTGCTCACATCCCAACTCTCATCAAAGCTTAGCTAAGTGAATCACATCTGGCTGCTGAAGAATCCAACTGGACCAACACAACAAAATTAATACAAGTTTTCCCCCAAAAACCCAACAGAATGTGTGGGTTGCAAAGTCCTATCTAGAACAGATTCCAGAGTTTTGCTGGGTACTGATATTTTCAGATCTAGTCCTCTTATTTGGGGGTGCTCATTTGAAACAGGGATTCTACAAATTCTACAAAAGAAAGAATTTGCTCTCCCGTTCTATTACTTCATATGAATATGCAGCCATAAAATTTTGCAGACAGCCCAAGAAGTGCTAGATGTTATAAGAATAGCTTTTATGGTCAGACTGTTATATCGTGCCTGTTATGTCTGCATAAATGCTTAGAACACACAGCATTAGTTTCTCACCCAAAATTCTGACTGAGATTCGGCTGGGTCAGGGGTGGTCTTATTTTGGGAGTGTCATATTTATTGCACTTTCAAAATCAGTGATTCACAGAAGCAGTTGCTCTGGCATGAAGTAATTAGAACAGAGAGGTGGCATAAGAACTCCTAGGGTTTCATTTTGGTTCTCCCACTAGGARCAACGCATGGATAAATTATCTGTGTTTTTCTTTTGTGTGTGAAAAGGATAATATTGATTGCTTTGTAGGAATGCTGTGTGGCTCAATTAGTAATGATACTAACAACAATAACCTGACAGTCAGGTAAGAAGTCAGCTGAGAAAAGAGCAGCCAGCCTGTAGAGCAGACCTGGGTACATTTGTATTGACTGCTCTGAGCTTTACCTCTCAGTCCATCCCARTTCTGGTTCAGAACACGAGGAATAAGAAAAATTGGTAGTGGATGCATGCAAGAATATAAGAACATTGAGGATCTAAGGAAATTGGCCCTGTCTTCCTCCTCTGACACTGATTTAAAGTGGTGAAAATGTCAGGAGAGGGCAGGAAAGCCCAGGAGAAGTGTGTCTGTCGAACAGAACTCTCTTTTCTGAGTGTCCTCGTTTGAAACCCACAACACTGAGCCCAGTCCTGATCTTGCTGGCTTGTTTACCTCTCTCAGCAAGTTACCACATCTCCTTCAGAGGAATGGGCTGYCTGACTTTGTCAACATCATCCCCAGCCTTTTATAATACACAACAGGATCCACAGGAAGTTCTAGGAGGTCACCACTTCCTTCCCCTCTCACAAATTCTTAGGAGTGTAATGGTTAAGAATCTATGGATGTTTCTCTTGGCTTTTTGAATATCATGGATAATCTAAAATTTTATGTCTTAAGAGAAAATATAGATTAAACTTAAGCTATAAAAGTTAGAATGATTTACATGTAGCTGAGGAACGTGGACTTGTTAAGAAAAGCAGATGTTGTGAAGAAAAAACTGAAAAAAAGATGGACAGTAATTGATTGTAACCCGCTTGGTTTTCATCTCTCCATTAGTTCAGAATAAGTAGCCAAGAGTCTGCATTTTTGCAACTTTTCTTTAGTGATACTTGTTAATTATCAGAGTACAGAGATGAAAGTGGGTGTCAGTGCATAATTTGTGGGTTTTTTTTGGTGTGCCAGTGATGAAATAATGAAAAACGCAATCYCTTTTAAAAAACCAAAACAAAAGCAGCACAGTTTTTTAAATTTGTTGCCAGTTTTAGTTTCCTGTGAAGATCTTGAGCCCTGTCTCTTATTCTTCYGGATAGAGGAGGGTTGTGGAGTAAGGGAACAGTGAGGAGTAACAGTGCTGAGCAGTTTGGTCCAAGGGAGCACAGTGATGTGACCAGTTCAAAAAAGGCCCTTATAGCTCTTTACAGGTGAGCAGCTCCTCGGGAAAGAGGAGGAGGGGACAGCATCATATCCAGTTRCAGAATATTTTATTTTGTAGGGACGTGCTCACTGGAAAACTTCATCGACRATGTGTGTGTGGAAGCTGGATCACCCTGAAGCCCAGTGCATTCAGTTTATGCTGGGTTTGCTGCGGGTGCTGCAGAATTGTCTGATGAATGTGTTAGACATACACAAACCCAGTTTATACAAAAAGTCCTGGGACTCTTGGGAAAATGTCCTGGGAAATGTGGATATCCTGTACCCTAAGTGTGTGTGGATWCACTTAGGGTACAGGATATCCAACACTGTTGGTTGTTTGATGCTGACTGCAGAGTRTCCTGTCCAAGCAGTGCAGTACTGACTGAATTTGGGACAGGAAGCATTTATGCTGTCCAAAAGCAGGTGAGGTACTCTTCCTTGAGTGAGGGAGGCAAATAAAAAAAAAAAAAAGCAGATGGTATATTTAAGAGAAACTTAAGTTTTAGAAACAGTTTTAGAAACGTGGTTGTTGTATTTTCTTTTATTTGCTTCCCTCAGGACTTCATATTACCCTTTTGCTTTTGATTAAACTTGAGACAGGCACCCTAATAATTTTTTTAGATTCAGCCTGAAAAGGTTTTCTTTTAAGATAGATTAGAAGTCACTAGACAAAATCTTGATGGTGTGTTGAGAAGTCTGTGGGATGACTTGTGTTTCCAAAGCTATTCAGGAGTAATTGMACATTCACATCCCTTTAGTATTTATGGAAGTTTGGCATCCAAGTGCAGCAGACAGCTTTGGAAACCGGCCAGGCTTTTAACACTATATGTTCTGATATTTTCTAGTTGTTTTGTACAAGTGGGGAGGGAGAGTTAAAAGAAAAAGATCGTGTTGTTATTTTGATGTGAAAGTCCTCGATGGAAGCTCCTGGAGGGAAGGAAGGGAGGGAGGCTCCTRGTGCTTCTGGGTGTGGGGGTACAGKGCTGTGCCTTTGGTGTTSCCAGGGGGTTGTTCCACAGAGTGATGGAAGCCTGAGTTGGTCAGCTGTCCAGATGAGATAGAAGCAGGCCAAAYTCCTCTGTTCCATATTGTGCTTTGYCCTGACAGTCATGTTCCTCGGAAGCAGGGCCCTGCTGGGCTTGGCACAGATAATGTAGCAACTGAGCCCATTYTGGAGTTTTCAGAGGAGGGAATTGAGACTCTTTGGTGGGAGAGTTGGAGCTGGATAATGACAGCAGAGAGCAAGTTAGTTTTGTGGTTTCCATTAATTCATTTTGCTAGAGGATGTTTTGCTGGAGGGTGAATGGAGGGTGAATGGAGAGGACGGAGGAGGCTGAGGGAGAGCATTGAAGGGATGGGTCCTGCAGTAGCAGAGCCACACATTTTGGGACAGCAGCTTTATGTGGTGTTTGGCTCACTGCTGTTCTTGTAGCATCTATTATTTCTTCTCTTTTTCTTTTTTATCAGGTGGCTTGTATACTCRGTAAAAGAAGTGATTTCACTTCCATGAATTCACATGTGTAGGATTCAAACCACCTTATTTTTTTTCCTGAGGATCTGGACTTCCGAATTGCTTGTTTCAATGCTTACAAGCTTATTTAATGCTTGCTTTGGGGCTATTGCAGAGACCACCTTCCTTATTATTTCTGAGTTAATCTGAGTATTTTCCTCCTATGCAGGGCTACATCTCTGTTTTTCAGCATTTAAACATTCAGATTACCTATGACATTCTGGTTTCATTTGTTTACTCAGTCCCTTAGAGTGGAGTCTGTAAGTTCCCAAACKCCAAGCAAGGCTGAAGAGTTCTGTGGGCTACAGGATCCTTTTGTTTCTCGTGTCTCTTTTTTGTATGCAAAACATTCCTACAAGGCTGGGCAGTGAAAGGCTCTTTGTCAGGGAGCTGGTGAGAACAGAGCGCTGGAAGGCTGCAGAAAGGCTGCTCTTTACATCAACTGTGTCATTAACTCCTCCTAACCCGTATTTAATGACCTGTTGTTCAGGGAGGGATGAGAGATAGGCAGAGATTTACATCTGGCAACAGAAGGAAGCATTATATCCTTCTCCAGTTTTGCATGGAAAACTGCTTGCTCTTCATTGCTGTCTTACAGATTTCTCCTGTAAAACTCAGCTTGGGTCTTTAGTGGGATTTAAACACAAGTGCCTAATGTTCTGCAAAGACATATTTAATATCTCATGCAATAGTAGGAAAATCACATTGGGACTCATCTCAGTAAATTTTGCTCAAAAAATTACTGGCAAGTTTTGAAAACTGAATATAAAAATTCAATTTTTATGAAAATATATTTCCCTYAGCAGGGAGAAAGTCCCTTTTGTCYACTGGCTAAGATGTGTTTTAGGYATTTTACAGAGYAGATGGCAGTGGAGAGTGAAATCCTCTCCCTTGGTCTGGGATTCTTATATATGAAGCCTTAGACCAATACTTTCGAGGAGCATAGAACTACCACCACTGAAACATTCTTGGGTGAGTTTATGACAGTTCTGACATGAGCCTTTGGGCCGACACAGCTCCCTGTGTTGTCTCTTGTCTGGTGTTACCAKGTTATTGTAGCACAACCACTTAAGGATGCACTTGTTTTAACCCTTCAGATTATTTGCAGGTGTAYAGACCTGGATGGATGAAATCAGCTTGTCTTATTCTGGACAGTGAGTGATGTCCACCCTCRTTAAACCTGCCTGTAGAGAGCCATGCAGTTCTTCATGGATCATTATGTCTYAGTATAATCCATAGATTATTATAATGATATAGATGATATATATATATATATATAAATTATATATTATAATGATATAATGTATATATAAAATAGATTATTATAATAATTCAGATATATTATGTATATCATAGTTATATTATGTATATCTGAAGCAATGGGCACTCCYACTGCAAATGAAGTGCATGATCCTGCCTGCAAGGCACAGGGTTGTGCCTTGTGGGTGAAGGATTTTCCTTTGGCACTGTTAGCCTTATGCCCATGGTTTCCTCTTTCCCAGYGGTGTTTTCACAGTATCATGGGCTTTTCCGACTGACAACATGAGTTTGGGCACGCAAAGTGAGCACTTGCCACTTAGGGAACTTCRGGTGAAATAACACTTGGAGCTGGAAGGAATGTCAAGTGCTAGAGAAACAGAAATKGTATTGGAGAAGATGGTTGTGTTGCACTCTGGTTGCACACTGGAATATTGCCCTGGGAAAGGATGGAGAGAAAATAGCTCAGAGCTGTGAGCAAAGACACTGCTTTGGTTCCTCCTGTGTGCAGGCTGCTTCATAAAATAACAAGTCAGGTTGGAGGATACTGGCTGTTTCTTTAGGACGTTTTCCCTCCTAAAAGAAATAACTTTCAAGCTCCTTAATTTTGCCTGCCTGTTAAGATTCCTTGTGGTTTCAACTGGAAGTGCTTTGTAGTTGTTTATGGTAATTGTATATGAATGATGTTGTTTGGGATTTTGCTTTTATTTACTAGAGTTTCTTCTAAACACTCATCTCCTTTTTCAGGTTTGGAAATCTGGAGACCTCAAGCCACGGAGAAGTGGCAAACCTGAATTCCTTGGAATCCGAGATGGTACTCAGGGCGTAAGTGCGGATTTGTGCTGTGGAGCCGGGCCTGGGCAGGATTTGCTCTTGGAGGAGGATGTGGGCAGCAGAGCTGTTGTTTCCATTGAAAATTCACAGCACTGTTTGCATGCTTAAACAAGCTCCTGGGAAGGCCAAATACCAATTGTATTGTAACATATCCAATAATACAATCCARGGATCTTTTGCAGGGAAATTGTTTTGGAATTAAACACGAGATRAATACATTAGGCCAACGTTTCGTTGATCAAATAAACGAGGAGTGTTTGTTTCCTCTGCCTTATCTATGGCAGTAAGTGGTTATTGCTTATGAGTGATTTTATTGTCATTACAGCAGTGCCTGCAGAGCAAAGCTGAGGGTGATTCAGGCAACGTGTGTGTGCATGTATCTTTCCCATTAGTGCCCTGTGATTTACAGTGCTGCTTTTAGAATGAAATTTAAATTCTGATGTCATCCTCATTTGCAAAAGAAATGGCAAAGCTGTTTTGAACTGCAGTTTAAATGAGAAAAAGGTGGTTTGGCTATCCTCCTAGGGTTTTATCTTTAGACATTGCATGTGAAATGTGCCTTAGGTCATCAGCATTTGTACTTTGACATCTGTGGTTTGCATGCAYTGTGGCATGTGTTGTTGTATTTGATTACAGAATGAAGATGCTTTCTTCTTGTCAGCATTACTGGTTTTCTGTTCCTCTTGCCCCATGGGGCTCACAGGAGCTCAACTCTCTSAGACTTTCATGGCTGGTAAAACATTTTGCTGCCATTTTGCCATGAGAACTCCTCAAAGAACAGCTGGTAGTTAAAACTTGGTTACAGGCACTAAGGAGGCAGCATTGTGTTGTGGGTAGAGGCAATAATAGACAGCCAGTGGTTCCCACACTTCTATCCAAACTGAGCTCTGGGGTCTCTTCCAACTGTGGGCAAACCATTTGACCTCCTCCTATCTCAGTCATAAAACATGARCTGAAGCTATGCCCTTCCTGCAAAATAGCTGAAGGATTTATACTTGCGATGAGKATTTCTTTCACCAGTATAAAACATGGTGGTATTAATCTCCCAGCTGCCTCTTCATGGACCCAGAGGAGTTGGATGATGAGATTGAGGGAAAAGGGGTGAAAGTAATCTTGGTGTCACTTGGGCTTTGGGCAAAATGCATTAATTTTTAGTTGTGCCTGGAGGTGAGTGTGCAAGCAAATAACATTTAAGTAGGAGAGTGGGTTTTTTGTTCTCTTCTTTTAGTGGAATTATTTGCCTACTGACATACGCAAACAATTTACCAGCCCTGTCAGTCAGTTCCTGCTGCATCARTGCTTTCTTCCCTCTTGGCACATAACCTTTGCTCATCCAGGGAGTAAATGGATGGAGCCTGTGGTCCTGTTCATTCAGTAGCTCTACTTCGGATGAGTTTTCTGACAGACTTTTCATTAATGTAGTCAGCACAGCTGATTTTGATCCTTTGGTCTTCCTAAGATACCYTTTATGTCTGAATTTTATATCTTTACTCAAATCCATGTCTATTGAAAGCTCAACAATGAAGTTGTCAACAAAGTTATTTGTCAGGTATAYGTGTTTTAACAGATCCTATGTAAATATGAATTCGCTTTCCTACCTTAAGAGTTTCCATTACTCTCAGTTGCTCTGGCTACTTGTCTCTTAGATATGATTAATGGTATCTGGAAAGTTGGTTGGCTTTGTAGTCCTGTTGTGAAACATGCATTTCTAGTAGTTCAGGCTTCCTCTTGTCTGGGATAATTCCAATATAATTGCRTTCCCCCTGTTTTCTCATAGAACAGAAACATGATGTAATTGTGCAGTTGGTTTTATATGACTTGGAGAAATAGAAGGAAGAAGCAGTAGAACCTTGTTATTTCTTGCCATTAACTCTGTATTTCTCAGAGGAAAAATATGTCGTGGGGAAACCTGTGGTCTGTGGCCGGACCTTCTGCATTCATCAGACTCCAGTTGTGTCAGCTCAAGGGCTTTAAAAAGCCATTTGGGCCATTAGAAATGGGGATGCAATTTAAAGCGTTTCCACTGGTTTGACGCAAAATAAATGCTGCAGAAGATAAAAACAACTGAGGGAGGAGAGTTTATGATCCCTTAAATACCTCATGGAGCCTGAAARAAGGAGGGGGTGCAAAAACTGAGGCTATGTGTGGAAGGAACATTGTCCTGTGTGGTGCACTGTAAGCCCACAGTTCCTGGTTTCTGCACTGAAATTCTCTGTGCTTTTTGTGCTTGTAGCATAGAGCTGTGATGTATTTCGAGAAGAATGCCTGATATAAATGATCTCTTTTTTTTTTTTTTTTTAATTATATGAATTTTGCATCCAGTTCATGTGGTTCAGAACCTGCAGGTCCTACTAGGGCTTGAGCACAGCCTTGTTAGAGAGGCTTGTGGGGGTTTTAAAGCTGGACTGGTGTTCCCCCACTCTGCAGTGATSCCAGACTGCTGCAGTGATGTGTAGCTCTTACTGACCCCAGATCACTTCAGCTGCATGAAACATGCCTTCCTAGGACCCCTTCTGCCAAGGGGATTTTCTTTTCTTCACTTCAGCATCATTCCTGTCATTTTTGGGCCGTTGGAGTTGTCAAAAAATACATTTTTCAATGGGGATTTGACTTAATAACATGTAATGATGTCGTTTAAACAAAGGTACCATACTTTTCAAAATACCTTGGATCTTAGAGTYGTGAGTAAACTAATCAAGACCACCAGAAGTTTTGTAAGATTAAAACAACCTGCATTTTTCTTTCCCTGTCAGGACCCACATCAGCTTTTCATGTTCAGTAGCTTACTTGCCACRCTTCTCACTACCTTCAGTCAGACAGCAAGTTCATGATCACAGGTAACAGAAGAATAAAGCACAGAAAAGGTCATATATTCCAGCTAAACATCTGAGTTAGATGGGCTTCAGCCTGTGTTTCCAGAAATGTGATGCTGTGTCTCTCTTAATTGTCTGATAAGACAGTTGAAAGGAGTAACTTATATGACCCTCTACCTCCTATAAGTAACTTTTTTGCTCCTCTTGTTATCATATCAAGAAGATTGCCTTGTGCTGTGTCTCATTCTGCATATTTTGKGTTGAGGGGTGACAGAGTTCCCTCCACATTGTACGATGCTGTTATCTTTGGAGTCTTATACATTCTCTGCATGATTTTTAATTCAG
Source organism: Malurus melanocephalus (assembly GCF_030028575.1). Classification (NCBI taxonomy): domain Eukaryota; kingdom Metazoa; phylum Chordata; class Aves; order Passeriformes; family Maluridae; genus Malurus; species Malurus melanocephalus. The sequence continues at coordinate 220,820 of NW_026623651.1, read as the reverse complement.
GACTTCTGTTCACATTTAAAAAGATGTGTAAGACACCAAGGTGTGTGACAATTCAGAATAAAGCCATTTATGTATACATTCAACACAAATTATCAGCATGTTGGAATAGCATTAAGATTTAAAGAGAGGTCCATAAAATTTCTGTTATCATTCAGTTGCGTTCTTGGCTTTTAAAWGAGGTTGTATAGTTCAAATTTTTTGTTTGGTACATATCACCTGACAAAGAGCAAATGAGTAAAGAAAGTAGAGCAAAAGGTGGTTCTTTTTCTTGATCATGTCTGATATGATGGCTCTCTGCAGCTTATCAGCAAGAGTCATGGAAAACCTGAATGGGATAGTCACCTCCTTGAGATCTTTGAGATCTTCAGCACTTTTATTCTGGGAAGGACATCAGCAAGCCAACTAGTGCTGTGTGGGACCTTCAGTCCTCCCCAAATGGCCAAGGAGATAGTTCAAAACAATGCTTTTGATGATAGGAGCTGTCACCTGATCTCTGCTGGGAGCAGACCTGTTCCTCAGTTAACAGTTAACTCTGTTAAAAGGTTGGGTTTTCCATGCAGGTGATTTGTGGAAACGACTCCTGCCCTATTTTCCTCCTGTAGTGAAGGATGGTGTTAATTTTGRTTTCTGGGCCATCAGTCGCTGCTGGCAGATGGCTGCTCCCAAAGCATGGACTCCGTGAATTTCAAGAGGTGGTGTGTTTGAGGAARGCAGTGTCTGCTCCTCTAAGGCTGGCATTGAAGACCAGATTGAGGAGTGGGAAAGGCACATTAAGCCTTCTCAAACTAAAATACTGTTGCTGCTTGTATCTTGTGGGAGTCAGTGGCTCTGCAGGATCCCGAGATGTCTCTGGAGTGGGAGGGTTCCAAGGCAGACTATGACACTGGGATCCCTTGCTAAGCCTGTGACACCTGGAGAGCTGAGGCAGCACATCAACAAGAAGTGCTGAGCTGGCTGCCACAGTTTTAAAGATTTGTGTTGGTGCAGCTCCCAGAAGTGATTCATTCCTGTCCAGACACACAGAAAAATACCCAGGCTGGCAGTCCAGACTTGCCTGCAATGTTTGCCTTTGGGGAAGCCTAGTTGAATGTTAACTAAAGCTAGTTCCTTGGAGACCTCACTCAAAAATACAGGAGTACAAGCCTGRTACCTGTAGGAAAGGTTTTTCAAGAGGCAGACAGTGTTGCTGAGTTGGTCTGTGGACTTGGACCATGATTTTTTGTTTGTTTGCTTTCTAGAGGACTAGCATTAGTATTGCCATGGCTTTTGAATCCTTGGGTAACAGCAAAAAGTCYTTTCAAGCCTCCTTTTGGATTAGAGGTTTATGGTTTCCTTCTGTTAGTGGCTTTGGTTTGTTGGAGTCCATTGGAGATGCTTTYCCTCAGATGAATGACACGCCACAGAAATTAATCAAAATTCTTGGGGCTTTTTTGCTTGTCTTGAATGTCAGCTCGGAGTTGCATCTGCTTTATTATCAAAGTGTGGAATTTATTTGTTATTAAAACTTGGAATGTGACACAATTGAAAACCACAGACAAAGCAACTTGAAGCTAAACTGAAATCTCGTTTCATTCCACAGCGTTCAGGGAAAATAGTTCAAGTAGAGAAAATGAAGGAATTAATCAGTGACCACATGACATGTCTTGCATGTTCACTTCTTCTCTTCTGCATTAAAGTAGCAAATACCAAAACGTTCAGTGTAGTACTACAGCATTTGGAGTTTTTCATTGTGACAAACATTTTCCTGTGGCTTTTTGTGCATTCAGACCTTCCTGACTGAAAACTTGTCCTTTGGTTGCTTCTGAATCAAACAGTCCCACTGGAAAACAATGTGGACATTTACAGCACTGCAGAAATAAAACTGGGCCTGAAACATTGTACTCCAGGATAACAGACACCAAAGGAATGTGAGATAAATGGAAGAAAATTGGCTGGAAGCTTCTGATACCTGGGAGATCCATGGTGGAGAGCAGTTAAGATGCATTTCATTTGGGAGAGCAGCAATCATCATTCATTTCAGTAAAGCCAATTAAGCTAAAACAACATCAGGACCCAGTGTGGCTACATGAGAAGTAGAATCAAACAYAGGGCAGTGTAAGCAGTGGAAGAGTGGGAGAGTTATGAAAACAGCTAGAACCAAGCAGAAAAGAATAATTAGAAAGAAAAAATAATGATTGGCATCTCAAAACAGAGAAGAACTAGCAGATCTCTTCCTTCAGTGGCTTTATGTGTGTCCTGGCAAAAGGCCTCCCATATGTTACTCAACAAGTTTTTCCCAAATCAAAAGGAGCAGATATTTGCTGGAACTCATCAGGCCAGTGTTTATAAACAGACTGGGTGTGAGAAGCCACCCTTGCAGCAGCCTGTTCTTGTGGTTTACTTACATTTTACCCCGATTTAACAAGCAAAACTGAGAAAATGCAAGTGGCTTAATTTAGTCTGTGTGAGCAAGCCTGAGAGTTACTGCCTAGACAGTGGAAGAAAAGGGAATAACCTTTTGTGGAGTATTCTCTTGATGGACTTAGCWATGCATTTGGCAAATTACAGATAGTTTTGTGCAAATCTCACAGAATTTCATAAGAAATAAATCATTTAACCTCTCTTTGCAACTGAGGTTCCCATTATTCTCTTTAAGTGCTGAGATTCCCTTCTCATTCTTTAGAAAATAATTGTGGCAGGAAGAAAATGTTGCTTTTCCCTTTTTCATCAGAAATGTTATATTTAATTCCTATCTTTAAATTATTTAATTTCCTATCTTTTTAATTCCTGTCTTTAATATCCTACCATCAGGACTGTTAGAGTTGTCTTCCCCATGGAGACAAGGCCACATAGGATTTCTGTGTGGCTGCGAGGTGGGAAGGTCTCATTTCCCACCTYCTCTGTGCCCTGCTGAACTGAAAGAGCTGTTGGACTTGGAGCTGCCCCAGCCCTGTTACCTTCTGGGCAGCTCATGGGCAAAGTGGGGTGAGTTCTTAGTCCCAGTTTGTGAGCAACAGGCTTGGATACACTTCTACCTACCTGGATAGGCTTTGGAGACGGAAGCCCTTGGATATGGGTTGTGAGCAAAGCTGGTGTGGAAATSAGAAGGCTTTCAGATAGGTGTGAGACTTGAAAGCATTGCTGAGCAGAGCCTGGACCCTGTGGCCAGCAGGACAGGAGTTAAGCATTGAGGCGTTTTTATTACAGGCAGRAAAGGAAAAAATTTATAGCTCATAATCAACCCATGAAAAATGTTGTCTGTGGTGTTTCTTTCCTGTCTGAGCTCTTGGAAGGCCCCTGTTCCTATCTGGGTCTGTTTCTTCACAAGGGCATGTAAAGCTGTGGCGGGTGAGTATCCAGCCTGTTTCTGGAAAGCTGCATTCCCTGACRCCCTGGTGGAACAGCTGGGCAGCAGGAGGTCACTGGGGCACAGTGTACCTCTTCTCTCCTTCCTATTTTCTCTCTTGACTGAAATGATTTTGCTGGCAAAGATCAGTGTCTTTAACAGCTGTGAACTCTTCACCCTGCCCTGGGAGACTGTGTCAGCCTTAAACTCTGTTTATTCTTCAGCTTARGAAAGTGGACACCAACCAAGTCTCTGGAAAATGAGCTTAGTGTAGAGAGTGTGTGAAAAATATTAGTACAAGAACTTGCCTTGTAGAGAAGCTCCTCCTTCCAAATCATGGCTGAACTGGTAAATGGTCATAAGAATGGAATACTCAGCCTGGCTTTTGGTGGTGGGACCAGGAGGGACAGTGGTTTGTGGTGTGGGTGTGGAAAAGGAGGATGGAGCAGGAGGAAATGCACAATTTGGACATGGAGCGAGGCACAGTGTTGCCCGCCTCTGGTGGGAATGAGAGGRAAATGCTGTGGGCATAGGGCAGTGGTGTTTGTGGCTGTTGGTGCTGCTGTGACAGCATTCTGGRTATGTTTGGGGCTAAAAAGGACAATTGAAATGGGGAGGGCAGTGRGAGAGCCTGGGAGCATCACTGGGAGCATCTCCCTGTTGTGGCCTTTCCTGGCCTTGGGATGTGGAGCTGGTCTGGCATCCTTRGCTGTGCCACAGCTTGCACTGAAACCTGAAATCCTGAATGTGTTTGCATGTTAATTTTTGATTGTAAATACATTTGGTAGCTCTGAAATTGTAATTCCAGCRTTTCTTCTGACAGCAAGCCTAACCAAACAGTATTACCAACAGATTTCAAAATACTTTAGTTGAAAATTCAAAGTTRCCACATTATCGGTACAAGAAGGGCAAGAAACAACAGACTTAAATGGATGGGACTTGTGAAATTAAATGTCTGGTATTAAAAATTAATTGAGTTTTGAGGAAAAACCAACACAGTTCAGATGGGACACAGAATGTGGGATAAACTCTCTTTACTGTTTCTAAACTATTGGTTTATTTTGGATGCTGCTGAGCAGCTGAGCTGACCAGAGACTGCTGTGGTTTCCCGGCTTGCAGCAGGAATGTGCCAGTATTTGTGCACAGCTCCAGTARAGAGCTTCCTGGGCTGGAAAGAGATTTGAGATACAGGGATGGTTTTGGAGACATGGGAAGTTCTGGGTCTTTTTTTTTTCAGGAAGTTTAGGTACTTATTGTGCCTTTTATTCTGAAATAAGGAGCTTAAAGCTTTAAGAAAAGTGGTTATTTTTCAGTCAGTTTTTAGTTTTTCTACACTGAGTTGAAAATTGTCAACAACACAGCAAATTATTTCTGGAAAACCATAGCTTAAATTGTCCTATTTTCTTACAAAATCAAGTTGAAATGTTGAAAAATCCTTGCAAATGTAGGATCTAAGGGCATTCCCACAAGCTTACATTGTGCAGTATCTGAGTACCAATCTAACAGATGGGTGTGGACAAAAACCTCCATAAAGCAGGAAAAGCAGACAAACAGATCACTTTCCTCTGCTTCAGGCAGGGTGGAAAGCACGCTGAGTCATCAGCTCTGCTTTCCCCTCATCCCCCTCAGTCTGTAGGATTGTCCATGGGTTGGTGTCCTTTTAGATTCATGCATCTAAGAAAGTCTGAGATAACTTCCCTGAAGCAGATCCAGTGGTCCTAYAGCTCCTTGAGCATCCTTTTCCTACCCCACCATCATGAGTGGGACACCTCTCAATTGTGTGGTGCAATTTGACAGCCCCTCCTTGTRCTTGGACTGAAAATGAAGCTAAGACTCTGCTGATACATTTTTAATCACTAAGATTAGCAGGAAAACTCTTGTCTCCTGGTTCAGCTCTCCTGGCCTGGGCAGCCTTGTGCGGCAGTGAATGTTTTATCCTCCAGACAAGGAAATCCCACTCACAGTGTATGCCCATGGGAGTTAGCTTTCAGGATTGACTCCTTTTTCCTCCATGAAAGCCACAGTTTCATGAGCAGATAGGCTTTGCTGCAGATAAGGAGGAATATGGTGTGGAGGGATATRCAGCTCCAGTTTGGTCCCCAGACTCTGCAGCTGGTGAAAGGCCCCAGAGGAAGCATTTGATWTAGCATTTCCACTGGGAAGGAGCCATGAATACCTTGTTTCCTTCCTGCTATTTTCCCACAACATACCAGGGAGTGGTTAGGGAGCAAACACAGAGCTTTTGGCCYGGGAGGGAATGAAGGAATTACATTGTGCTGTTGATGGTGTGTGTAATGTCTGGTGGTTGTTAAACATGGCCGTGGCACAGCTCAGCACAGACACGTCAGGTGGGCTGTGAATGTCTCACGTGTTTGTGGTTCTGAGGGACACAGGTACACTCAGTTCCATCTGCATGCAAACACCATGTTCTCTCTGTTTGCTTCTAGTGAAATAGCATCAGTGTTACGGGCCTGGCTTGATCAGTGCTCTGAGGATTTCAGGGAGCCCCCCGGCTACACATGTTTGCTGAAGTTGCTGGATTACCTGAAGAACAACATGCCCAATTCTGACATGGAGAGTAGGGTGCAGAACCTCTTGAAGCAGTTCCAGAACCAAGAAGTGGAAGCTGTTGGTGAGTTACTSTTCCCCTCTCTTTCTGTTCTCCCAGGCTGTAAGGGCTGTAAATCCCTGTGCCCCAGGGATTTGTGTGCAGTACCTTTCACCACCTCTCATGCTTATCAATAATATTGTGAGGCTGACTTTTGTCTTGGGTTTTTGTTTTTTGAGAGGAGACCCAACCTCTGTGTGAAGCTACAGGCTGTGTGAGGGATGAAATAGTGTTACAGTGTGAGGTGCCTATGTCTGTTCATCCTGGGGTGGCTTGGGAAATCCAACACTTCTCTAATGTTTACCAAAGCTTTGAGATTGCTGCAGCAGCCAAGTGGTTAATTGCCAGCACACTTCCCATGTCACTGAGTTAAAACACACAGCTGCTCTCTAGCTGGGCTTCTCACCTAGCCCACCCACCCAAGAAAACACCAAACAAACAAAAAGCACAATATAGAGCTGCGACAAAATACAGCTTGAGTCACAGGCTTTGTCCTGGGCTTTTCTTCCTTGTTACCATCTTGTCAAAGGAAGTGACTGTGGTGTTTTTTCCTATTGGAGTGGCTGGCTGCTGGTATCCAAGGACAGAGGAAAATCTTACGTTATTGGGGGTTGCAGTCTGCTGAACAATAGTGAACTGCAGTCACACAAACCTTACACATCCCCGTATCCTGCTCAGAAAGCTTCCTGTGGCAGAGCTGGGAAGTGGGGAGAGCTCACGTAGGATGTGTATGAGAACTGGAATCAACTTCCAGCTCTGGTGGARGGGCGAGAGGGAATGATTCATGCCATGAAGGATAAAGGAAATGCCAGAAAAAAAACCCCATTCATGCCATGAAAGTCATGTCTGCTTAATGCTCCAGAAATAGCATGTCAATAGATAATACTGTGAAATGCCAAATTAACTCAGGCACRAACAGAAAAACGAGTAATGCCCAGAGCCTAGGCCTGTATTGAGCACAGGTAAGGGAACAGCAGAGTGAAGATGTGCCTAGTGCTGACTTTTCCTGGGTTGGGTTCTCCCAGGGCAAACAAGGAAAGTTCATGAGATCTCTATTTAGGTTCATCTGTTCTTCAGAATGAACAGGAATTCCCAGCAGCCCTGCTTCTGTATTTCTTTCCTCAAGTGATAGATGAAAAGGTTCTTTTTTGAATCATAGATCGGCCAAATGGAATGATAACATTTTCCAAATTGTGGCYGAATAGAGGCTGGTTATTAGAGTAAAATAAGAGGAGGGCAATGAAATTAAGCTCTGGGGTCTGCAGAGAAGAGTTCTAGGATTGCCTTGCTTTGTCAGTAAGTACTTTGCTTACCATCTTTGTACRTTTTCTTTCAAAATTCCTGATACATTGTCTGCAATCGTCACTGATAATTACTGTCCTCAAGCCATTCCTACTGTGTTCTGAATTTTGAAATTTGGTCTCTAATCCTACAGCTTGATTTGGGTAATCAASCCTCTGTTCTGCATCAGCCATGCCAGTAGATTAGATTGCAGTACCAGATAGGAAGATAAAACCTGCTCCTGGCCTTAATTCTTGCAAGTTGAGCAAGTCAGAGCAAGGAGGAGGCCAAGGCTGCAGGCTCAGGAGGGGCACGTGCTGGCTCTCAGTGCAATCAAGAGGCAGCCGGGCTGTGAGAGGGGTGAATGGATCACAGGGGTCTGAAGATGATGAAATACTTGAGTACAAGAGGATTCCAGCGTGTTGGAAAGGAGGGAAAAGACTGCTGATACATTTAGGAAGGAAAGAAAGAGGCTTGGAAAAAGACATGGAAAATTTACATTGTGCTCCAGGACCTCGTTTTAAGCATGCTGTGAGGTTTTGGGTAGAGCTGCAGCTCAGTGCTTAGGATTTTCAGTTGAATTTCAAGAGCCAAAATGAAAAGGAGGTTTTACAAACCAAAGGGAGTGAGATTCTTGTAGCAGTCCAGCCGAAGTCCATTTAATTTGTGAATTTTTATAAACCAGCCACAGGAAAGTAGCACTGGAACAGAGGTTTCCCTTTATCACGTGGAGATGTGTCAATAAATGGTGCAATTTGAATGTACAGATGGAAATCAGCCTGTAGATATAACTTGTTATATTAAGACTGCAGCAGTTTACATTGGTGATTGTTTTGTTAATTAGTGGAGGAAGGAACAATGAAGTATTTTGAACAACAGTGATTCTCTTACCACTTTATCTGCTGTTGTTGCTTTAATGCTCTGCTTTAACTGGGTATGAAGTCTTGCATAACATACTTTSTCTTTGTAAATGGAATCTCACCAGTAGTAAACTCAGTTCTCTGATTGTCTTCGACAAGACCCTGTTTTTGTCTCCCTCCTTATGGAGCTACTGTTGCCTTACAGTAAAAGGGATAAGGATTTATTWTCAGGGATTTCCTGTTTGACTTCCTCCTCTACCATGGGAAACAAAGGCATTTCTTGGGGTTTGAATTTTTTGTTCTCAAGTCCGGGAGCCAAAAGGTGAGATGGCATCAGTTGTGGAACTCTTTCCTTTCTGTAGTGGGTCAGGTTCCTCAGTGAGGACAGTTCTTCTCTCTCACCTCCTCTCTGCTGCCCAGTGCAGATYTGGAAGGACCATTCAGCAGAATGCTCTAGGTGCTCACTGTATTCCATTTCCTGTGAAAAATTCCCTGAGAGGAAAGGTGAAGGATGTRGAATAAACTCTCTTTGGTGTAGCCCATGTAGCCACAAATGGTGCMAAGAAATCTGGTATCTCCTTTTATTCTGGATAGAGGAGCATTCCTAATGCAGTATTTTGGGGGTGTAAGTGCAGCCTTATGCCTTTGTAGTTAGATATTTTTTTTTCAGATTATAAATACTGAAAAGTAGATTAACAAAATTGTACAATGTCAGGAAGGAATTTTTGTTGAGGCAGTGGTGGTGGTGATTTTTTTTTTCCTTTCAGAAGAATAATTAGCAAGTGGGTCAAACCACTTCTCTGCTAAGATTGGTTCTCTCTGTTTCTTTTTACTCCACCTTTTCTTTGCCAGTTTAATCTTCTGGTCATTTTTCTCACTCAAATACGCATTACCATGAGGCATTACATCAGGCAGGGCCCTTGGGGCATTCTGCTATAATACAGTGATGTTGCAAAATAAACAAACACCTGCTTTGATTCTTTGTTTGCTGGATAAATTTACTGAGTGTTGTTTTCCGTGCTGGCCAGATGGGTTCTGTAGCACTTCCTCCAGTGACCTAGTTGATGGAGAGGAACTGGAGATCAGCAATCCMGAAGAATTCTCCTCTTTTCAAGACCACGTTGTGGCAGAACAGTTGACATACATGGATGTGGTATGTAGAGTRTTGCATGAAATAAACTTTAAATAAAATAATAGACAATATTCATTTTATTTGAAGTTACATTTCCATAAGTATAGGTTTCCACAACAGATCTGCTGTTGGGACRGGGAACACTGCTCTGTGGTTATCCCAGCTGCTTCAGTCATTGGGCTTTTTCTTTCTGTCTGAAGGTTTGGGGTTTTTTTTTAAGTATTCTATGTGGCCTCAKTTTCAAAAGTTATGATTTGGTACCTGAGAAATAGCACATTTTGACTGTATTGCTACCTGGSTTAAAGATGTCTAGCTGCTCTGGACTGTAATGCTCTAATTTGTTTATCTGTATCAATCTCCTCCAAAACGTCATTATATAAAAAATTTTCACCTTGGTTATGCAGCTGATATAAAGATGTYCCTTATTTTCCCAGTATYATTTAGCTGACAGTTCTTCTAGGGYRTCAAGATAYAAAGAGKATGCCAAAGTGTATTTTAAACTAAGAGAGAACAAATGCTTACCTTTTATACSATATTCAATGTAGATCAGGTTTGTACCCTAAACATGTATTTCTTCTTGTGAATAAAAGAGGTTTAGGAGAAACCTGCTCACTTACCACACCTCTGTTTCACTCCAGATGCTCTTCAAGAGAGTTGTGCCATACCACTGTTTGGGATCCATCTGGTCTCAAAGGGATAAGAAGGAAAACAAGAACCTGGCTCCGACTGTCAGAGCCACCATCACTCAGTTCAATGCAGTCACCAAATGTGTCATCAGCACTATCCTGGGGACCAGGGAGCTCAAAATCCAGCAGAGAGCCAAAATCATTGAGAAGTGGATTCATATTGCACATGTAAAGCATTTATTCTGKTTCATGTTTTTTGGGTGGGTGCCTTGGAGTGAGGGGGTTGGGAGAGGAAAAGGGGTTGTACACATTGGTCCCAGGCCATCTGAGCTCTAATTCTTTCTATTTTAAACTGATTTTTACTGATTTTCTTTGTAATACCAAACAAATATTGCCCTTCCTCTCCTTATTGTTTCCCCACCATGGAAATGGGGTTGATATTTAGCTTTGCCAGAGCTTTAGAGAAGTSCAGATGGATATTTTTAGCTCTTCCCTTGTCCACTGATGGAATTGCTCCATCCTGGAAGGCCAGGGGTCTGGGCAGGCAGGACTTCACTGGCGTGTACAATCTTCTCCCTGTCGTCCATGTGCCTCAGCAGAGCTTCCAGGAGGGTCCTTTACCAGATTCCATGTTTCTTAATCTTTGCATGAAAGGAGTTTTCCCATAACTTTGCATAACTCTAGTTTGCTAATTTCTTAGGTTTTATCTRTACTATTTTACTGTGACCTTCCTAACTCCCCCCGGAGCACTGGGCAGCTGGCTCTAAAAAAGGCTTCTTTGGAAGTGAATCCTTTTATGGCTGTGTGTTGGCTTCTAAGAATCACCTGGATTCTTTCTGAGCCATCCAGGACAGTMAGAGAAAGCTGAAGCCAGAAGCTTTCCAATCTTGGCTGTGTAATTTGTGCTTCCAGAGGCAGCATTCAGCCCTGGCACCTGAGCTCTAGTGGCTCCATGGTTCAGGACACTGGTATGGGGAAGGCTTTGACCTCTCCCGTGGCACTTACGTCTGCTTGTTTTTATCATCATCTGATGGATGCTTCATTGCCTGTGTGAGTGGATTAGGAAATTTGATTTCCAATTTCTATGTGCAGGTGTTTATGCTGTGGAGGGCACCAGCTGAACGGGCCTTCCTGGGGCAGGCGAGGATGAAGAGCTTCCTCATCATCCCAGGGCAGAAAGGGGCCTGGGGAAGCCAGGACAGGCACTGCTCCCATCCCACTTGCTCTGTGGGTGGACAGCTTTGTTCCACACCCCTATAGATTCAATGCCTCTCCCTTTGCTGAACTCATACACGTAATTAAATGCTCCAGTCGTGGCTAAACACATGAAAAATGAAGGTGCACGCTGTGCAGGATAATGGCACATACACAGCAGCTGGGTGCACATACACTTAGCTGCCCACTTCTGAAGAAAGCTGCTTGCTTTGTGCATGCAAATGAGTGTTTTGAATAGTTAGGTGCCTGAATTAGAAAATAATCCACTCATTAAAGTACAGTTATTCACTGACAACTAAACTTAGCAGCACGGAGTTCCACATTCGTTAATGCTCCATGATTTTTGGATCCATTTTCTTGGTTTAAAAGATAAACTAAATACTTTCTTCCACTGCCAGCCATCTCTGCTCCACCTAAATCTAAGGTTCCTGAGCAGGAGCAGCCAATTTCACTCAAATGTATTTTCCTTAAAAATAAAAAGTAAAAATGAAATAATAATGTCCTGTTACGCTTAAAATTTTTAAAATATTTAAAAAAAAAAAAAGAAAAGCTCTTTCTGCACAGGATTTCTAGTTTTCCCCCTGTGAAGGACACAGCATGAAAGAAACAAAGTTATTCAAGGCAGTCTTAAAAATTCTTCTTACATGCAAATGAAAGCTTGCTTAAGTTTAGTCTGCAGTTGGTTAAATCACTGAGAGCATGAAATCCAATATTAAATTCTTGTTGTGCTCTAAATATACAGCATGCCATTAAATCAAGATGGTTCCAAATTGGATCTTCCAGTCTAAATTCCTGTTGTACTGGGAAGAAAGAAGAAAAGCTGATGATTTGTGACTAAATTTGTGTTCTCTCCAACCTGAATTTCAAGTTGAACRTAAAGATCTCATTCTTCAGCGTGTCAGTCTCTGGAGAAGAGCTGTTATGTGGCTTTTTTTTTCACCCCAAACCATGCAAAAATTGCTTTCAGGTCTSGTGAGTCCTGCCACATGATCTTGAACTTGATCTTTATCTGACCTGAGTGTCCACGTGCTTCAGGTGCTGTTGGCCCAGGCTCTCTGCTTAAGCCACCCTTGGTTAAATGTAGTCTCTAATTAGCACAAGAGTTTTTGGTAGGTGYTTAGCTGGGAGAGCACCTCCCAGTACTCACCTTAGCTGTTCAGTCACTTCTATGGTACCTCATGAACACAGCTGCTGATACATTAAAGTATCTGACTTCAGTTTATGCCAAGGTTGCTTTACTTYTGTTCCATCCCACAAAGGAAATAAATCATGTCTATTTTCACTGTAAWGATCCTTTACATGATCAGCATTATTATGGTAAGAATCAGACCCATAACAATGTTGATAAGCAAAAGTGGAGTTTGAATACACTCTCACCTCCATGCAGCAGCCAGATTGGCAGGTGTTTTGTCTGCTGGGTTTGCATGTRCAGATACCTACCCTGAAGCTTGTGGTGCCCAGGCTCTTGTTCTTGAGCCACCAACAGATTTCCAGGAGTCACAGACCAGACTTTCCCTCTTGCTTCCCTCTGCTTTACCAGGAATCTKTGCTACTTTTCTTGAGTTTTTCATGAGCCTTTTCCCTCCAAGCTTTTTCTCCAGGTAATTGCATCAGAAATGAGCYGTTCTCTCTGCTCAGATTTGATCCCAAGTCTGGAAAAGCTGGGAAGGTTTTTCTCTTTAACAGTGTGCACATACTTGAATAACAGGTTATTCCTTTGCATGTCTTTGTTTTTAATTGACGAGATGATTGAGGGTGTACATTTTAAGTACCACATATAAAGAGGCAAAGCCTGGTTTTCCCCCTAAGGGGTAAAAGGGATTGGTAACTATAAAGAGCTTTTTAAGAAGCGTAACTTTTSTGCCTTTCACCGTGGCTTCATGGACTCAGATCTACTTTTATTTTTACTGGGAGAACTGGAAGCTGTGATACCACAAATACATGAAAGTGAGGAAAACAAGAKCGAAATGCCAGAGCCTGTGAAGTGTTTGGTGGCTGGAGTGGGGAGTGATATTTTTGATGCTCAGTATTTGCACAGCTGCTGCTGAGCAGTGAGAATTGTAGCAGGCATGACAGGATTCAGACAGGAGCACTAAGGTCTCTGGAGTGCTGACATTCAATGCCCCTGTGTTTCCAACCACTCCTTTCACAGGAATGCAGGATCCTGAAGAACTTCTCTTCTTTGAGGGCCATCATTTCAGCTCTGCAGTCCAACTCCATCTATCGGCTGAAGACCACCTGGATGTGTGTTTCAAAGTAAGCCTCTCCCTCCATTCCCAAGGGCTCCTTCTTTTCATCTCCTCACTCTTCCTGTGCTGTTCCTTCACTAACATGGGAAGCTCTGTCAGATGAAGCTCCCATTCCTGGGAGGCTCAGACCCCTCCTGTGAGCTTCTCTTTCCTATTGAGGGGACAGTCTGCCCTTAGGGTWACAGGATTCTGTCCTTTTTAGTATACTGGATCTTCCACAACCTCTGTTGAATAACGTTGGTGCTGGCTCCTCGCCCAGCTCGCACTCACCACTCCCAGGTCACCACAAGCTATGCCTGTTGTCTCCTCTCCCATGGAGTTTGAGGAGGTCCAGCTCGCTACAAGCCCTCCCTACTCATCTCCTGGTGATATTTCTGATAAAATATTTTCTTTAAAATCTGTTTCCAAACTACAGAATCCAGTATTGAAGATAGTATTTCTTCCAGGGGAGCACTTGGTTCTATTAAAATATTCACTGGCTGCCCCTCCGACGCCAGAAGTTGCTGTCTGGAAAAGATTGTGTTCTGCTCATTCAGTCTGTGGAAACCAGATTTCTTTTGCCTTTGAGAAACAAAACAGCACTCTGCCACACAGTATCCTTCTATATTTCTCCTCCACAGAGGCAAGGCTTTCCTTCTGCTGCCCTGTGTTTGTGTTCAAAATACTGCCAATCTTGTGTTTACAGTGTTGGGCAAAAAAAACCTACTCCTACACTTAAAAGCTCCCAGAGTGCATGGAACAGGGCAAAAATGAAGTACTTGGGTTCCCTCTCAGCTATGTTTCTGTTCCTTTGTATCCTCTGACCCRTTCTCACACCCTGCAGACACTTCAGAGCCCTGCTCAGGGGCTGCTGGTGGTGTTCCTTTACTGTCAGGTAAGGCCTGACTTCACTGAGAGCACCAGAATATCCCACCAAGGCTCCCAGGAGATGTGCAGCATCTCACTGTAGGCATTTTGGTGCCCTTTTATAAGTCCAGCTGTTAACAACTGCTGAGAAAAAAACAGAAACCTACTTGGATTTAGAGTGCTTGCTAATGACAAGTGATTTAATCTTTTCCTGTGCAGGGATATCCTGGTGATGTATGAAGAGCTGTCTGAGATCTTCTCAGACCATGACAATTATCTGACAAGTCGRGAGCTGCTGATGAAGGTGAGAGTTAGTGTGAGTTCCAGGCTTGTGATCTCAATGCAATCTGAGGTTTAACCCTTTTTGTAACCAGCTGCCAAAGCTCATCTCTTCCTCAAGGACCTCATGTGGTGCTTTAGGAGGAAAGGACTGTGAAACCTGAACTTTTTGCTGGGCTGAGAGCTGATTTCCTTGTTYCTGGAGGAACCTACAGTAGCCTTAGCCTGCAGAACTTGGGTACCCACAACCAGCAGGCTTTGGCAGAGTGATGTGGGTGGAAAGCAGGTCTTGCAGCCCCTCAGCCCGTGAGGTCACTGGCACAGTGCCACAGCATCAGCTGAGGAATCAATCCAGGTTGTTTATCCCACTTTCCTGTACCTTTGAACTAGGAAGCAGGGCTGGGAATTCTGAGGAACAGGATTGCCTCTCTGTGTGTGGCCAGATAGACAACAAGGCAGGCTCTGTCTGGAGCAGTTTGACTTGTGCACTCTCCTGGATGAGCCCCAGAAAGCTCAGGAGCCTGAAGGGGGTGAGGAAGAATYGCAGGGAAAGGTTGTGTTCTGCAGAAACGAAGGAGTGTTTGTGGCAGGTTTTTTCTGTTTCCATCAAGAAATTCCTATAAACTCCCTGACCAGCTTATTCCTTGGCAGCCCAGCCACTCTGGCACTTGTCCCTTTGCCCCTTGCCTTGGAAYGCTGTGTTTTGCTCAGGAGTGGTGGGTGAACATATTCAAACCTGTCAGTCTGTTTGGTTTATCATCCATTTATTGACACGTCTGGGTAAATTTTAAAGCAGGTARGACCATAATAAGCATAGAGGGAAAATGTACGTTCTGAACAGCCTGTTTAACTAAGCATTAAAAGACAAAACAATTCAGACTGAGCCCAGACCTCTGGCTCCTGGTAAATCACACTYCAGCTGCCCTAAGCAGATTTGAAAAACATTCTGGAAGCAGTGAGAGGAGAAAAATTCCACAGAATAGCTAAAACCTCTCCCCTCCTTTTAATCTTGGACTATTTGGAGGATTAATATCCATCAAATCCTCAAAGACTTTGTTTTCCTTCACTATAAATAGCCCCTGTAGGAAAGCCATGCTTGAGCKTGCCTGTCCATCCTGCAAATCCAAGTGTGGAGCAGACAGAATGCCATTGGAAACAGGGTGGCTGGCGTGGAGAGGGAGCAGGGTTCTCTCCTACTSAGCAGACATTGAAAATTATTCATGTCACATCTCTCCAGCCATTGATAATGATTCGTGCCACTGGGAAAAAAAACATGTAACTCCAACATCCCCTGTGCATCCAGGGAAATAAAGAACTGTGGTGAAATCTGTCATCCATTCATAGGAAATCTGGAGTTGTGGGGATGGGAGCCTATTCCTTGCATTTCCTGCGTGGTTTTGGATTAGTCAATAAGCCACAGTTGCTGGATCTCGGTGTTGCAGCGTAAGAAAAACAGCAAAGCTTTACGTAAGGTGGAGATGTTTACTTGGAGCAGGCCTAAGCAGGGAATTAACCAGAAATCCTGAGGTCAGGAGTGTTGCCAGAGAGCATATGGACACCTGAAGTATAYCTGAGCTTCTCTGATTTAAACTCCCAGGAGATTTTCAGCAGCATTTGGCTTTGGCCAGAGTCCTTCTGCAGAAAAATTCCCTCATAGTCATCTTTTGTGATTTCTGTCCAAAATTCCCAGTCAGTGCCCGAGTCCCAGGAAATCAACACCTGTGTGTAGACACGTGTACCTGCACAATAAATATTTTTTGCTTGTCTAACTTGTCTGGGTAAATGTGTTTAAATATATTTTACGTGGATGTAGTTGCCAGTTTACCACTTGGATTCTCTATTAATTGCCTTTTTACCTCACAGGAAGCAACATCCAAATTTGCAAATCTGGACAGCAGTGAGAAAGAAAATCAGAAAAAATCACAGAAGCGACTGCAACTTCAAAAAAATAAGGTGTATTTGGGGGTTTTCCTCCCCTTTTTGAACTGGTTACATGATTAACTCTAATTGGCAAATTCTATAAGCAGCAAAATCTAAAAAATACCTTTACCAGAGTGTGTCAGCAGGAGGTGATTGATGGGTGTAAACATGTGGTCATCACTTCCAGCTGTCTTGTTTCTGTCCTACAAGAAAGAATTCCATTATCTACTCTTGTTATACTTTAGACAGAAACACAATTTCCATGTAGTAAAATATGTGCTGCTGTAAATACTGGAGTTCTTGTGATAAAGAAAATTAGCTCTGGCAGAGCAGAAGTCTCATTTGCTTTCAAACAAGCTCATGAAGCTTCTGACATACCAGCTTGAAAACTGCACAGGCTTCCACAGAGATTGCTTTGTAAAATGTGTCTGGGTTCCAGTCTGCTGCTGAAAATGGCTTTTGTCTCAAAGCTGGCAAAGATTTAAAAGGACAGGGGGAGAGAAATCTGGGATAGGGAGGCAAAAGTGCTGAATATGATTTTTGTCTRTGTATTTGTTTGAATGGAAAAAATACAGATCTGTTTGGATGGTAGAAACAAGTGTTTCCTTCACAAGTGCAGAGCCAGACTGAACTCTGCAAGTRCTGGCAGTCTGGAAGTTTAAAGTGTAAATAATTACCCATAAAATGCAGTGGATGGCTGGGGAAGGTAGTCACTTCTTGGAAAGAGCCATCTGTGTCTTGATTTGACTTGACTGTCAGGTATAATCACACATCATTCACTAAAAATGCCCGTGGATGAAGCAGAAACTGCTCACAGAAGCTGGCCAAGACCATCCCCCAGCTCCTCCTCATGCAGCAGGTGACACAGGGACCCACAGGCTCCTCTCCCTGGGGACCTGCAGGTGGCAATTAATGGTGGCAATACTGGAATACAAGAGCACTGGGTGTTATCTGTAAGAGCATCCTGGTCTCATTGGAATTGGATTTAAATTCCAGATTTGATAATGAGAATGATATAAYGAAAGAAAACATAATTATAAGACTGCTTCTTGGTTAAGCAGATTAGTTTTATTTCATTTTCTTACACAGGAGTGCTCTGRAATTCTAATTATTCTCATTTGTCAGTTAATTAACCCAGCATTGCTCTGCTTGCTTGCAGGGAGTGATGCAAGGCACAGTCCCTTACCTGGGCACCTTCCTGACCGATCTCATCATGCTTGACACGGCCCTTCAGGACTATGTTGAGGTAATTTGGGGCCATTTTCTGGAATCCTGAATACCCTCCCTGCCTTCACAACTGAGTTTATCAATTCCTGTATCTTGTCCTTCTGCAGCTCTTAAAATACCTGTTTTCAAAGAAAAAAAAGGAAGCAATACGCTTCCTGTGTCATTAACCAGAACTTGTGTAAATTTGAGTGCATTTATCTCAAGGGACAGAGATAAATGGCTCTTCTCTGATCCCTTCCTTCCCTTTCCTTCCAATAGGGTGGCCTGATCAATTTTGAGAAGAGACGAAGGGTAAGTTGAACATTTTGTGACTGTTGATTTATTGTTGCCCTCTGGACAAGGCTGTTTGTTTTTAGCAGCTGAACCAGACCTGGTGGCAGAAGACCTTTGCTTTCCAGAACACACAGTTAATAAATATCTTCCTTCTCCTGCAGAAAACYGTGTATAGATAAAAGGGTGCAGAGGGCAAACCAGGTACACAGGACTGAGAAATAAATGCTGTCCGTCTCTCCTTTCAGCCTGATCCTTGTTGGTCAGAGATAATGAATGTCCTGCAGGAGTAAAGGTGCTGGGGTTACCTCAGGCTGAATGAAGCCAGGCCAAATATCCATCCTGGGGCTTGAGAGCAGACTTGGACTTGGCTGTGCTGGGGCCATTTCCTGCTCCAYAGTCTGCCCTGAGCAGTGCAGGGTTATTCTGGTGAAGTGTGTGCACAAGTGCAGTCACAGCACAGCAGCACGCTCTGGYCGTGTGTGTTAAGGGTTGCATTTCATGTTGCTCTGGAGCAAGTGTGAGTGCACATTTTGGACCCTAGGGAAAAAAATCCACCTTTATTGTTAGAAAACTGATTCTTGAAACTCAGCTGAAACTGAACTTCACATCAAACTAAGTTTGTCCTGGATCCCTTGTTGTATGCATTTAGAGTATGAATGAGTATCATCCTGTTTTCTAATTAGACTTTCTATTTGATTATTTCTYGTCTCAGGAATTCGAAGTCATTGCTCAAATCAAGCTCCTGCAATCTTCATGCAATAGCTATTGCTTGATACCAGACCAAAAAATCATCCAGTGGTTCAGGAGGCAGCGGCACTTAACAGAGGAGGAGAGGTAGGTGCTCAGGGCAGCTGGCAGTGCCTCTGTTCTCACCCCACACACACCTGGGCAGGTCACAGCAGGGACATGCAAACATGGGAGAGCACTACTTTTGCAAACTATTATGAGGAGGTGAAACATCCCCTTGGCCCKGGTGAAAGGCAGACAGAGCAGTGTTCTTTGTGGGGCTGCAGCCTTCTGTGAGGTGACAATAACTGAGGGGTTCTTGGATTTGTTGAATATTGCTGCTGTGAGATTGTCTGCAAATCCTCACCCGGTGGCCTCTGTCCTGCAGTTACCAACTCTCTCGTGAGGCTGAAGCAGCTGCTGATACCAACATCCTGTCCCCAAAGTCCCAGAAAAGCATGGTGAAGAGGATCAGCACGTGAGTATGATGGGGTACAGGGGGTTTGGGGTGGGAGTATGGACCTGTGTACCTCAAACAAACAGCACACATTTCATCAGCTGCAAAACCTGGCTGGGGATCCACACCCCTGCAGTGCTTTCAGGGGAAGTGCAGCCTTGTGGCTGAAGCTGTTCCTTTGTGCTGTTGGAAGCAGTTGTGAGGATTATTAATGATAAAAGAGACCAGAAATAAGGAACCCTTCCTAAGGTGTCCAAAAAAGGAACCATTTTAGTGCTGGGTTATAATTCASTATCTTTTGTGTAATAACTTCCCTGAATGCAGCAGCAAAGCAGAGTAAATGAAGATAAAGTCTGGTCTATTATTAGTCTAAATTGCTGTAGACATGCAAAAATTCTTTGCAGGATTTAATATGAAAATTAAGGTTAGCAGAAAGGCATTTGTTAATGGAAACAATCTGCCTTCCTGATGGAGAAGGAAAACAAAACCATGGGGACATGGTCCAATTTGGTGTAACAGCACAAGGATTCAAACAGGACATGGGCAGAGGAAGGACCATGCAGAGATGGGAAAYGAGAGCAGGGAAAGCTGCATGGGATAAAGCAGAGCTCAGAGATTAAAGTGAAAATATCTGCACTCTGARTGCATTTTGCAAATGAATACTGTGGAAAAGCAGTGAGTGACACCTCTCCAAACTGTATGAAATCCTTAACTGCACACTGATGTGGCCTGTGATGCTCCCTGCTCCTCCACCTGATGTGTCACACAAGTGTTCCCTTTGACACTCCTTTCACATCACTTGACCTGCATTTAGAAACCAGTCTCGAGAGGGAGAGCCTTTAAATTACRCTTCATGGTCTCCTTACTGTGTGCATCTCCAGCCTTCTAGAGACAACCTGGTACCTGTGGCACCCTGACGGGGGGCAGGAATTGGCAGCAGGGTGAACTGGCCCTTTGAAGCCCTTTTTTCTATTAAATGAGCCTGAAAATGTGAAGAGATTGAAGGGGAGTGTTGTTCTAGTGGGACACGGGCTGGCTGTGGCCTTGCAGCTGTGGGCACTGTGAGTCAGGAAGATGTTATGTTAGCCTGTAACAAAGCCTCTGGACAAACTGTATAAACACCACAGAGGAAATGGAAACAATAGGCCACTCCAGAGAGGAAAAACTCCAGAACGTAAGAGCTCTGAACCAAGGGACAGCTTTGCTCAGTCCAGCTCTCTTACTGGCTTTTATCCTTTTTTTCTTTCTGTACTAGACTTTTTCTGGGCTCTGATGTGTTCACCCCACCCAAAGAGCCACCCCCAAAGAGCTCTCCTGTAGGAGGGAGCTCCGGTGAAAGCACGGATTCAGCCAGTGTTTCATCGTGTGAGTTCAATCACTCTGAAACTGAGGATGTGTGTGTGACTCCCATCTCCAGTCCTGAGGACCCTCTGAAAAAGGTACAGCTGGGGCTCTGCGTGTCCAGGTCTCTTGGTCTTGGCTGGAGCACTGGTTTCGGTGGAATGGAGAGAGAAATGTGTGGAAATGGAAGTAATGCAGCCAGGGCTCTCGCATGGTGTTCTGTGTTCAGTGGGTTTGTTCTGTCAGGAAGCTTTGGAGCAAGACAGAGGGACAGCAAGGCAAGTGCTGAGCAGGGGAAGGAAGGGGCAGTTTCGAGGGGAGGGAGGGTGTATTTCCGCTAGTGTGCAGGCTCCCACCTGGAGCAAAAGAGCCCGTGGCACCCTCTGCTCTTCCCAGCCTGTCCCGGTCCCTGGCCAGGCTCACACCTGACGCTGTTCCTTGGATCTGCTGCCGCCTCCTGGGTTGTTCTTCCTGAGCATCCCCGCCGGCACAGGAATTGTCATTAAAATGGTGACATCAATCAAGGGAAGTTCCGTTTTCCTGGTGCAAGGACTCCCTCTGCCAGCAGGCTGGGCAGAGTGTGGGTGATGGAGGTTTTGTCTATGCTCTCTACTTTCTGCGGTTCGTATGGCACAGTGACACACCCAGACACACCAAACGTGCCCTGGGTGATAGCACTGTCCTTTCTGTTGTGCAGATCTTGGGATACCCCTCATCYTCCTGCTCTCCTGACTCTGCCACCAGCACACCTTCCTCAGGGGTGTCATCCTCATCCTCACCCTCATTCCCTGCCCTGCTGGCCCCCAGCGATGACAAGAGCTCCGTGGGCTCGGACAAGGGCTACGACTCCGACAAGGGCTCCATTGGCTCCGACAAGGGCTCYGGCTCCAGCAAGGGCTCGGACTGCAGCAAGGGCTCCGTCTTTGAGCCTGGCTCGGGCTCAGACAGCGGCTCCACCCCCAGCAGGGACTCGGGCTCGGTGGCGGGCAGTTCCCCCAGAGTGCTGCCCGTGTACAACCGGCAGAGCGGGGGCTCCTGCATCATCCGCGTCAGCATGGATGGGCTCCATGCCAGCGTCTACAAGAGCATCCTGGTGAGTGGCACGGCCCTAGGCTGGGCACGTGTGTCTGGGGCGGTGAGTCAGCCTGTCACTGCCTTTTGAGAACAGCTCTGCACCGAGCTGGCTCATCAAATCTGCGTGGAGAGGGAAAATGGTTCATGGGGCCATGCAGAACCTGTGCAGCCTGGTAGGGATGGGACGTTTGGAAACAGCTTTGGGGAAGTTCCTGGTGTGGAAACTGAAGTTCATGTTTTATCAAAAAGCCCCAAGTGAAGCACTGCGAGCACATTCAGGTTTTGACATAAGATGCCACGTGCCACGTTTTCCCCAGGAGCTGCTTTCAGAAAACAGGGAGCTGCAGGGGAGGGAACTGCCACGCCCTTTAATTGTGCAGCTTCTCCCTGTGGAGAAGGGAGAATCTCCCTCCTCTCGCCAGAGCAGCAGCCCCAGCATTCAGGCATTTGCTTCTGCTCATTGCACAGGCAGATCCCAGCAGTGCCACCAGTGCTGGCCATGGAGGACCCTGGAGGCTTCCCTGGGGGGAGCAAACAGCAGCTCTCAGCACCTTTAGTTAACTCCTCATTTTCATGGTCTGACCATTTCATGGTCCCCAAATCAGCAGGTTGTTCCCTGAGGATGGATTTGGTGAGACTGCAGAAGGCTGTGGAGGAGCCCTGTGCCTACTCCAGCTGCACTTGCACAGCACACAGCAAACCCAGGTCCAAGGGCAGAAAGCTGCAAGATGTCCAAGGAAGTGTTTTTCAGCCCAGGAGCCTGCAAACAGCTGGGGCAGCTCTTCATGGGGGCTTTTGTGGCTGGTGAGAATGAGGTCTCATTTCTCAGAGGGAGCAGACACTGCTGTAAAAAGCCACCACCTCCAAATGTCACAAAGTTTAGTGTCTGTCGGCCCCTGCCCTGCACTTTGTTACTGACTTGTTGTGGTTTTTTCAGTTCTGACACCTCTTCCAAGCACTCAGGCTTTTGCTAGTTACTAAATCACAAGAGTGAATGAGCAGAGTCTCCCAATGCAACTCCTGTCTTTCCAGATAACCAACCAAGACAGGATCCCTGATGTCACCCAGCGAGCCTTGCTGAAGCACAACCTCCAGCCTGATGCTGTGGAAGATTACGAGCTTGTGCAGGTCATCTCTGAGGACAAAGGTAGGGAAGCAGAACTGTGCTGCTGCCTGGGAAGTTCTGATGGATTTCAAAGAAAACAGTAAAATGGGAAGGATTAGAAATGCCATGGATGGGTCACAGCTGCCAGTGAGAAATCCCCTGGCTGCTCAGGGGTGGTTTCTGTCACCACAGCCCCCTTCCCACAGGCACAGCCACCTCCTGGGCACCCAGGCTGACCTCGTATGTACCCCGTGGCCAATAAGTGACCACAGGATCTTGGGGAAAGGGGGTTCTGTCACCCTGGGACCAGACCCTCACATCCTACCCATCATCAGCCTCCCACCCAGTCTCCTCAGGGACAGGCTTCCAGGGCCTGGGTCTGGCTGCCGCTGTGGACGCTGCTCCTGCTGCCGCTCTGGCAGAGCAGGGAGAGGGCTCTGCCCGTCCCATCTCACCCTGTCCCCGTCCTGTCCCCACTCTCCCCTCCCCCCTGACACTGTTCTGGCCCTATCCTGCAGAGCTGGTGTTCCCCCGCGATGCCAACGTGTTCTATGGCATGAACAGCCATGTGAACTTCGACTTCATCCTGCGCAAGAAGGCACAGCTGGTCGGCTGAGGCTGCACTGGTGCTGCCCTCCCGGGCACAGGGGGATCTTTTGATGGAGTTTCCTGTCGAAAATGTGCAATTGGAGCAATGGGCAGCCCTACTGCAAAGGGTCTGGGCTGCCATGCTTGTCCTGAGGACACCCCATGAGCCAACTGTCTCTGAGAAGAGTCTCCTTCGTGCCAGTATTATACAGAAGATGATCACCAGAATTTATTTTTATAGAACTGAAGCAAGTTCTGAGTACATGTCTGCCTGAACCAGCTGAAAACTTTTTGCACTTGTTCTGCACCAGACAATGACCCATTTTGGACCTTGTTTCCAAAGAACTTTAAAATGAATGAACTGCACTTGCCTTTGCATGAACATGGGACAAGCAAATGCTCCTCGTGTTGGATGGAGGTGTCGATGTCACGACAAGATGGTTTCCCTTGGACTTGGTTAAGCCATGACCAGAACTCGATGCCTTTTTTGTGCACTCCCCTGTGATGGATGGACCTCTTCCCAGTGTGCAATTCCTCTGCAGGAGCTGAACACTGAACCTCTTTAAAAGCCATAAATGAGACGCTGGACTGTAAGCAACCCTGATTTGAGGCACATGAAATAGATGCAGTATTTCTGGTTCTGGAGGTAGCACTGTGCACCCCTGCGCAGATCTAGGAGTTATTACCCAAACAGATTAGGATTGTTAAGGATCATTAGTTATAAGAAGAGGGCTTTATCCATGCCTGGGCCTTTTTCCTCCAGTTCTGTGGCACTGATTTGCAAAACTGGGCTCAGGTAGGTTTTACACTACATGTGGATGTAACACTTCTGTTTACAAGCAGGTCAAGCAGACAGACTGCAGGTCTGCTGTACATCCAGGAGACCCAGGGCAGGTCCATTTATGAACTCCAGTTGTATCTTTGTTTAGAGGGTGATGGGGGGTTGTTACTGAGCCTTAACCTTTGCCCAGAGTTAGGGCAATGCTAAAAGTTCAGTTTCCTCTGCTTTTGGTGTCTGTACAGTGCAGTTTCTCATGTACATAGCATAACTCCTTATGTATATAGTACCCCTCACTCAGAGGGTGTATGGCAGTGTTAAGTTGAATGTTCTGGATTTTAAAATTACACTTTCCAAATGTTTATATATAAGATGTTTTTAACTGCTTACCTGTAATCTTTATATGATAAGTATATGAATTGTTTTTCATTAATATTTGCCTGGATTTGGTCCATTTCCTTTTATTAGTGCAGATGTGTAAGAACACTTCATCCCACTTCCCTTGCTGTCATTTTCTTCCACTTCTTAATTTTTACTGTTTTAACTTCTCAACAGCAGAGCCAAAGCCCTCTCACAGAGCCTGTGAGAGATGGGGATATTTTGAAGTTTCAGCTTAAACATTACCCATAACTGGGTAGTTTAGACTGTGCACCCAATTTGCATCTTCTGCATGGAGTGGCTGAATGACTTCTGGAGGCTAGATAATACCAAAAACATGCTTTTGAGTGTTTCCATTTCTCCTCAGTGTCTCAATTTAGCCTTTTTTCCTTCTGCTCTCCCAATCATTACCTTGATTTGCAATCACAAACGAGTCTGAAGCTTTCTGTGCACAGGCATCCTGAACCCATAACAGAAGTACATGAACAGTGGAAAACTACCAGAAAAATCCAGGGGTGTTTCAACTGGCTCCTACTTTTACAAAACGCAGTGAATTCTGGGGAGAGCCAAGCTTGGGCAGCACCTGCCAAGGAACTGCCATCTGCCACCACCCTGTGAGGAAACTCTGTGACAGTGCTGGGTGCTCACCTGGTGATGGAGCTCTGCCCCTGCAGGAGCTGCTCACCAACCTCTGGGACCTCCATCATCCTTGACCCTGGCCCGAGGGGGCTCGTGCAGCCAGACCTGCAGAGGAAGCACAAGGGGCTGTGAGGAAGGATGGTCCCAGCCCCACTGTGGAACCCCCACACTCACCAGGGCGTGGGGCCCCTGCTCCCACGGGGACAGCAGTAGCAGCTTGGCCTCCAGTGGGAGCTGCAGGATGGGCACCTTTGTAGTGCCAGGGACTTCAGGGGAGAGGACAGCCAGGAATCCCCTGAGCTGGACTCCCATTAACCTCCAGGAATATTTAGGGAGCATTCAGAACAACCTGGTCTGGAGGAAGGGGCCCCTGCCTACGGCCAGGGATGGGAGCTTTCCAGGTGCCTTCACACCCCCCAGCCATCCCAGGATTCCCCTCAATGAAGCACACGCACAGCTGCCCATTTGCACCAGGTTCTATGTATTATCAGACCGGCTGACAGGTAGAAGCACGTCATCTGTAGCAGAAAGCACAACATTGATCAGGAATTATACAAAACTAAAATTGAAACCAAAACCCCAGCCACACACACTCAATGCACAGATCTGCCAGCAGGTGAGTCCCTGGATGGCAATTTCAGGAGGGAATCCTCCCACTGCCCAGCAGCTCAGGGTCTGTGCCAGCTGCCCTAAGCAGCGTAGTCTGATCACCTGGCCTCTCAAAAAGGCTTTAAAAAAAAAATACACACCATACCCTGCTGGCATGTGAGCCAACAGCAGGTACATCAGAACTCATCCAAAAAACAGGTGTGCTCCTCCCGTGAAAAAATATCCAGGCAAGTCGCCTTTCTGTCCTCTAACACACAATTCTACCAGGCTGTCAAGACAGTCACATTGCTGCAGGTTCTTTCGCTTTCATAAGCAGAGTTCGTAACCTAACTTTTAAAATTTAAAGTCCCCAAAACTCCTACCCTTGCTTTTATGGCCTAAGTAATGAGGCCTGCTGATGGGCTCTGGTGTTTTGTCTTCCTGAAGTACTGAGCTGAGGCAGGGGTGAAGAAGGACGTGGCACTCCCTTTGAGCAGGCCACAGAMAACTCCAGCCACCTCCACTTGCGCAACTTCCATGGCTTCAGATGAGCCAAGACATTGGTTGTGGACACACAGGCCTGTGCAGATGGGATGCACCAGGAACAGAAGGGAGCTGGGGGAAGCAGCCAGAGGGATGGGGCGACAACACGACAGAGGAGCACTGCTCCCCTGCACTGAACATTTTGGGGAAACATCGTGGTTCGGACAGGGATCCCTTTGGAAAAAAAACCCAAACCCCCCCCAGATGCTCGGCAAACAGGGTGGCAAAAGCCTACAGACCTACAAGGAGTGACAGTGAGGCAGCAGCCTGACTACAGCCATCCCAAAAGGCACTGACATTGTGCACCTCTATATATTAATCTTTATAAATACAGTGTTCTACACCAGGAACTGTAGAAACATTGTTCCTGGCTGGCTTCTTTCAATGAAAGCTTGCCGGGGCTTTTGCTCAGATCTGGAACACTTGTTCTTTTGGAACAAAACTTGTTCTTTTGGAACGTTTGTTCTTTTGGAACACTTGTTCTTTTCTCTCCTTCGAGTCCCACACTGTCCTCGGCCAGGGCAGGCGTCCAGCCCAAGCCCTACGCCCGGGCAGCGGTGGGAAGGAGACCACGTGAAGAGCTGCTCTACAACTTCCAAGGGTGAAAAGCCGAAGTGTGCGGCAGGTTCAGCTGCCCACGCAGTCTGGGGAGGCGGGCAGTCATAGCTCGTCCCTGGAGGATGGTGCACCCAGTGATGACTGTGAGGGCAGCGTGTCCTTGTTCTGGGCGTCGCTGTGGATCTGGCCCTGCTGCCGCGCCTTCCACGAGTGCGTCCTGTCCCAGTCTGTGGACACGGTCTCGTTGTCCCAGATGGTGGAGGTCTCTGTGTCGCTCAGGTAGCCTGGCTGCCCGGTGTAGTGTGTGGGGTAGACGAGAAGGGGTTCTGCTGAGAAGGCCTTCAAGTCTCGGGGCTCGTAGTACTCCATGTACTTGGTGCTGCAGAGAGGAGAAACACCATCAGCGAGACAGGAACCTCCACTGGGGCCAAACTGTGGGCACAGCCAAGCCAAGGGCAGCAGACTGGGGTGGAAGGGGGGCAGGGGCTGAGTACAGCCACTGATGCCTTCATTTTTAACTGCTATATTTTCATGTATCTGTATTCCTGTACTTCCCTAGTGTACAGCACTAAAGCTCCTGTTCGCCCATCTTTAGACAAAACAATTCCTCTCTGAGACTGAATCCAAGGACACCTCACTGCCTCAGAGCCCCAAAATCTGTAAACAACAGTGAACTGGGGGGAGCAGCGTGGGTGGTTGACATCATCACCTGAAGGTGTCATTGGAAAATTGGGGTCCAATATGTTCATAAGACGGAACTTATAAAAGGTGAAGATCTCATGATTCGGGGTCCATTTTGGGTGTAGCCTCAGGAGGCYTTRTCTGCCCTCAATGCACCTGTAGGCTTTCATTAAATCTGTCTGCTTTTTATTGTCCTAACTTTGTCTGGCCTCTGTTTCAGATAAGCCCTGTTCTAAGCATCACCCCAGCCACATCCTGACAACCACACCCTCCTATACAACCAGAGACAGCCCAGTGCCTCAGAATCAGCCCTTAAGCCCTGCCCCCTGTGCCAGGAGCACTGTGAGGAGTCCCCACTAAGAAGATCAGCAAGACCCAGCCAATGTCCCCCCGAGCCATAGAGGGACTCACACGGGGTGCTTGTTGTACATGATGGGCAGGAATTCATCCACGGGCAGCATCTTGCCAAAGGGCTCGGCCCCGATGAGCTTCTGGGCACCGCGCAAGGAGAGGGCGTAGCCCAGGGTCCAGTAGGAGTAATCAGCCTCCACCAGGTTCCGCACGTTAGGAACGGCTCGCTCGGGCTCCTGCACCTGCATCCTCTTGCGGCCGATGTAGCTGCAGGGGCCAAAGGAGCAGGAGCCACAGTCAGGGCACAGCAGCTGGGACAGGGCTGCTGGTGACAGTCAGGGCACAGCAGCTGGGACAGGGCTGCTGGTGACAGTCAGGGCACAGCAGCTGGGACAGGGCTGCTGGTGACAGTCAGGGCACAGCAGCTGGGACAGGGCTGCTGGTGACAGTCAGGGCACAGCAGCTGGGACAGGGCTGCTGGTGACAGTCAGGGTACAGCAGCTGGGATAGGGCTGCTGGTGACAGTCAGGGCACAGCAGCTGGGACAGGGCTGCTGGTGACAGTCAGGGCACAGCAGCTGGGATAGGGCTGCTGGTGACAGCCAGGGCAGGGCCAAGGGTCAGTTCAGTCCCAGCAGCCATCTCTGGGCCAGCACACAGATTCCACTCTGCCCCACTCCCAAACAGGCAGGGTCAATGCAGTGGGTGGTGCAAGGGTCCCAAAGGAGCCCACATGGCACAACCTGAGGCCAGGCATGGAGCTGTGCTGGCTCCTGTCCAGCAGCATCTCCAGCATGGCTGGGGTCAAACAGCGCTGCCCACCCTGAGCACGGATGGTGCCCACAGGGCCTCCCCTGAGAGCAGATCTGTCCCGATGGAAGAGCCACCACAAAGCCTGTGCCACTGTCCCCTGCACTGCAGTGTCACCYTGCAGCCCTGCGCTGCCCCTCCCACCTCCCCAGAGCCCTGTGAGGAGCAGAGCTCACATCAGCTCCCAGTCCAGCTGCGCCTGCTCAATGTCACCCATCAGCTTCATCAGCTTCCTCTTGAACTGGTGTTCGAAGCGCACGTCGTCCTCGATGACCAGTGTCTTCCTCAGCCCCCTGCTCACCACCTGCAACACCAGGGCTCCCCAGTGAGCACAGGGCCCCACCCCCAGGGACCCCCTAGCCCATGCAGACAGGAAGGCTGGAGAACCACTCGTGACATGTCTATGATATGCCGAGGCACTGGAACTTGCTCCAGCCAGATGTGGAGTAAGGGGAAAAGAAACAGGAGTGGGTTTTTAACCCCATTTGCTTTTCAAAACCTTTGTGCCTTTCTTCTAAGCAAGCTTGCTCCAAGCAGGCTGCTGGATGGATTGCAAAAACCATCATGAAAATGATCTGATAAAAATCACCTGGAGCTGAGGGCAAACGAATCACAGGATGGTTTGGGTTGGAAGGGACCTTAAAGTCCAAACAGTCCCATGCCTGCCATGGGCAGGGACACCTTCCACTGTCCCAGTGTGCTCCCAGCCCCAATGTCCAGCCTGGCCTTGGACACTGCCAGGGATCCAGGGGCAGCCACAGCTTCTCTGGGCACCCTGTGCCAGGGCCTCCCCACCCTGACAGGGAGGAATTCTTTCTCAATATCCCATCCATCCCCACCCTCTGTCTATGTGAAGTCATTCCCTGTGTCCTGTCCTTCCATCCCCTGTCCCCAGTCCCTCTCCAGCTCTCCTGGAGCCCCTTCAAGCCCTGGAATGGGGAAGGGAAGATGTGAAAGGTGAACAGTGCGTTCAAAAAAACCCCTGCAATCCAAGGAAATCAGCTCCATCCCACACTTCCAGAAACTTGGGCTGGATCTGATGCTTCACACTAGGACTGGCCATGCACCAGGACACTGCACCTTCCTGCAGGAGCCCCGAGTCCCCCCCAAAAATCCTCACCTCCTTCCAGATATAGTAGTGGCTCAGGAAGCAGCCGATCTCCCCTCTGGTCAGGGGCCTGGAGGAATAGGGGTCCCGGTACCCCGGCAGCATTTCGATGCTGAGAGCTTTGAGCTGACTTGTGTTCAGTGCTCTGAGAGGCAGAGAGCATCCATCAGCATTGCAAAAAAAGAGTCAATTCAAGCCACACAAGGCACAGCACAGGGAATGCTGCTGATGCTTGGGGAAAAGACATGCCTCGAGAAAATCCTATGTTTGTTTCACTCAAAAACACAGAGGAAAATGAACTTCTTGATTTACATCTCCAAATCAAGCTGATAAATCATATCCTTAGCTCTGCCAGAGACTTCTGATGGGACCATCAATTATCTTTAACTCTGCCAAAAACTTCTTGTGGGACCATGCACTTGCCAGGTCTGATTACCTTTCTAAATGGCCCTGATGCGTTCCCAAGTGCCCAGGACCACTAGATGGCATGTGGGCTCCTGTCTCTATGAGGCCCTTCTGTACCTCACAGTCTCAAAATTTCTGCCTCCATTTCTCATTACAGAAAGGTCTTGACATACCTCAGAATCATGGAATCACTAAGGTTGGAAAAGCCCTTTAATATCCTCAAATCCAACCATTAACCCAGCAGTTCTCCCAGGGATGGGGCTTCCACCCCTGCCCTGGGCAGCCTGTGCCGGTAGTGCCTGACCACTCGTTTTTTATGAAGGAATTTTTCCCGTTGTCCTGCCTGGTCCAGCCTGAGGCTGTTCCCTCTCCTCCTGTCCCTGTTCCCTGGAGCACAGCCCGACCCCCCCGGCTGTCCCCTCCTGTCAGGGAATTGTGCAGAGCCACAAGGTCCCCCCAGAGCCTCCTTTGCTCCAGGCTGAACCCCTTTCCCAGCTGTCCCGCATCAGATTTGTGCTCAGACCCCAGACTGAGCTTGGCAAAGGCTAATGCTGCAGCACCACAGCTCTGCAGCACCAGAATGGACAATATTCAAAGGAGTTAACTGCTCAATTCATAGAAAACGACATGATTTCAGCCTGATTTTAACCTGATTCTGGCCTTAGTCTGAAGCCCACTTAGTCTGAAGTCCTGGYTTTCTCACAGTAGCTGACTGATTGCAAAGGAAGACACAAACAGAGCAGAACTGCCCCAAACAGGCAGTCAGGGAGACTCAAGAGGTGCTCAGCCTCAGCCCCGCCAGAAGGAGCTCAGGGCACCCAAGCAGATGCTGTGAAACAGTAAAGCACATTTCACTCTCAAAACAGCCTCAAGCCCGACCGAAACTCACTTTCCATCCACAGCCTCCACTACCTTCACAGCAATCTCCTGCTCGTAGAGCGTCCGCAGCATCCGATCCCGCCGGTCCTTGCGGCGCTTCAGGTTGATCATGAAAATCTGCGGGGAACAGAGAGACATCAGGACATCCCATACCAGCTGGGAGAAAGGGAGGGAAAAGGGGAGTCCTGATCCACCCTTCCCCAGCAGCCCCACTGGAAAGGCAGTTTTGTGAAAGTATCAGGGATGTTTTCATTCCGGATCGCTTAGAATTCGTCAAAAAGCTGGAGTTGGCTTTGAGTTGAAATCTCAGAGATTTGCTCCCCAACAACCACTTTTTATGGATGTTCACGGGGGAAACTTGCTGTGTGAGGATGAAGAGAAGTGAGGGGAGCCCAGATAGAGCCAAGTCTGTAATTCCCAGAGACACAGGATATTTAGGTTTGTATCAAACAGAGCAATGGGACCATCAGCAGTGTTGGTCCCATAGGAACCCTGACCCGCAGTGCTGCAACACACACAGCCAGCCCGGGTTCAGCTTCAGGGATCCCAAAAACAGAGCAGGACATCCCAAGAGGACAAAGGCTCCCCTGACCCCACAAGTCCCTTGGTGCCAGAGCCACCCTGGCAGCTGCAGGCTCTGGGAACAACACACACACCAGGCAAAGCCTGGCCTGTCCCTCTCCAGCTTTCTCCCCAGGAATGGTTTGCATCCCTAGGGGCATCCAGACTGGGCCAGAACGCAGCTGGATACCCCACCTGCCCCCAGTGTCTCTCTCAGGTGACAGAAATCCTTCCTTCCTGCCACTGGAAAGCTGGAAAGCTTTCCCAAAGGACCAGTTTGTGTCACAGACAGGAGGAAGGCTGAGATGCTCCGCAGAATCAGATGCAGAGCACACAACACAAGGACTAGGAAGTTAAATAAGCTGCTCCTCAGCCTCTCTCCTGGCTGAATTACAACACAGAATCACAGCACAGTTTCAGGTGGAAGGGACATCGAGATCTGGTGGTGAATTGGAAGAGAAGACAATAAACAGAAACAAATCCTTACTTCATCAAACCCCATCTTGCTGGGGCGCTTCGGGGGGACAGAGATGTATTGGGAGGGCTCCACGGGAGGGCGATCAACTGAAAGAGAAGAGAGACCCTAAAAGGTCACCCTGTGCACTCCCTGCACCACAGGCCCCAGGGATTTGGGATCAGGAGGGAACAGAAGAATGGGAACAGCAGGAGAGAACAGCAGAATGGGAACAGCAGCATGGGAACAGCAGGAAGCATCCTCACAGCAGAGGCAGAGCCAGCAGCCACGGGCCAGACACACATCAGGGAGAGGACATGGACATGCAGCAGCTCTTCCACACCAGAGATGCATTTGATCTGGGGAAGCTGGTGGATTCTGTGGATAGGCCTGCCCTGACTGTGAAGCAATTACATCCCCAGGTGTAATTTCAGAAAGCTGTGCATCCAAACAACGTGAGGGCAGCCAGATGAGGGTGCAGGCTCCCAGGGGAAGGAGAGCTGGCAGGAGAACTCTGCAGGGATGAACTGGGGAGTCCCTCATGGCTGGGCACAGCAACTCACTCATGGCCTCGATCAGGGTGTGCACGAAGTTCTCAGCCTCCTCCTGCAGTGACTGTTGTGGCTTCAGTGGCATGGGCAGGGAGCCGTAGTGCTCGCGGTTGCAGATGAACATCTGGACTCCTGGGGATCACACAAAGCACAGGCTGCACTCAGGGCACCTCCCTGCTCTCTGCTGCACAGCCACAACCACACTCCTGCCAGGACCTTGGCTCCAAAAAGCTCTGCTTCACAGGCAAACAACCCAAAATCATTCCAGTTCTGGTTCTGTTTTGCCTGGCTGGCAGCAAGCGGCCTCTGCCCTAAAACCAATTCCTACTGACCAACCCTGCAAGGGCCTGGAGTGACAAGACAGGGGATGATGGCTTCCCACTGAACAGATATTGGATACTGGGGACAAATTCCTCCCTAGGAAGGTGGGGAGGCCCTGGCACAGGGTGTCCAGAGAAGCTGTGGCTGCCCCTGGATCCCTGGAAGTGTCCAAGGGCTTGGAGCAGCCTGGGATAGAAGAGGGTGTCCCTTGAACAAGCTGATCTTTAAGGCTCCTTCTAACCCAAACTATTCTGTTCTTTATCACTGCTTCCTTTTGCTCTGCTAGGAAATAAAGGTGATACATTTTCATCCATGCTGGCAAGGGAGTTCGAGGAATACAAATGACAACGACCTTGGAAGTGTCAAGTTACCACCAAACACGGTCCTTTCCTCTCCAGGACTGAGAGAGTAAACTGCGCCCTGAAGATGAAAGGAAAACACCAGAGTGAGACACCAGTGAAGAGAACAGATGTGATAACATGACACCCTTTTACTCACAAGCTTTTCAACTGCTTGTTGAAGGTGGAAACAAAAGGAAGGTGCAAAGCCCGTCCTGGAGCCACCCAGTGGAAACATCCCAGCACCAGCAAAATCTGGGATGACAAGAATTTGTTCACCACTGGCTGTAACTGTGTCTGTCACATCAGGCAGCATTCAAAAGCCACATCCAGAGAAGCCTGGGGAAGTATTTCTGTTGTTTTTCACTGAGTTCTGGTAAGGTCCTTTATTAACTAATCCCCATCAAAGCTGCTAGAACCCACATAACTGGCCCAAAAAATGCCTTTTTTTTTTTTTTAATGGAACAAGCTCAACCAGCCCCCTCCCTCGAGGAAATAAATGAAAAGCAGACACTACCTGGTGTGCTGATGCTTTCATCTGTTGGTGCCCCTAATCCCTGGTATTTTTAGCCGAGCGGAACTGTCGGCACTAATGACCCCAGTGTTTCTCTCATTTTTGAGTTCCACATGTAATTTGCTGGCTGTGCTACTTGCCAAAACACATTCAGCTGTCAGCTGCAATTCAGGTAAAGGGCAGAATAAAAAAATGCTACCTGCTGACATTAATGGGTTTGGCACTGATCTGATCAACTAATCTCGTGTGGCTCGCTGATCTCCGTTCTTGTCTTCCGCTGCCTTGGACACACTTCATCTGCATGGGTTCACCCAGTGTTCCTGCTCTTTCTGGGATAAAACCTTCTTGAGAGTGGTAAAGCTCCTATAAAATGGAGAGGGGGGGTTTGCTCTCCAGCCCTATTTTTATAATAAAGTTAAATGATTTCTACAAGGGACAGAAAAGCTACAGGTATTTGTGCTGTTATTCTTAATAAGCTTCAAAGGCAGTGTCCAGGGTTTACAGTCATGTCCTAAAATCACAGCCATGGTTAAGGAACCTAAATTGTCCCTACTTCCTGGTGACCAAACCTTCCTGCTGGCTGGCTGGCTCAGGGGCTGCAGAGCCCCAGGCTGCAAGGCAGTTCAGAAGATCATGGAATGGCTTGGGCTGGAAGGGACCTAAAATCCCATCTCATCCCATCCCTGCCATGGGCAGGGACACCTTCCACTGTCCCAGGCTGCTCCAAGCCCCAATGTCCAGCCTGGCCTTGGACACTGCCAGGGATCCAGGGGCAGCCACAGCTTCTCTGGGCACCCTGTGCCAGGGCCTCCCCACCCTCACAGGAACGATTCCTCCCCAATATCCCATCCATCCCTGCCCTTTCCCAGTGGGAAGCCATTCCCTGTGTCCTGTCCCTCCATCCCTTGTCCCCAGTCCCTCTCCAGCTCTCTTGGAGCCCCTTTAGGTCCTGGAAGGGGCTCTGAGGTTTCACCTGAGCCTCCTTTTCTGCAGGCTGAGCTGTCTGGCTGAAAGCTCTCCTGTGAGTGCAGAGCTCTGTAGAATCCAGTGCTGACAGTGACACAGCTGCTCTGAGGTTTGTTCAGAGTCAGGGCTCCCACACAGGCCCATCCTCTCACAGAGGTGTGTCCTTCCAGCAGCACATTATCTGCTGGAAATCAATAGGATGATCTGAGGCATCGAGCACAGCACTCGCCCTGGACCAAGAACAACACAGTTTCTGACTGCAGGGAAGGCAAATGAAATTACTGCAAAGAGAAATCTACCTTGAAGCTCACACATTTCTCACATTTCTGAACTGGGATGTCATTCTTTTATCCTGGGTGACAAAACTCAGCCCAGGACACGAGCCAACGATCTGAGCAGATCAACTGGCCAGACAGCTGGAACAAAGCCCTGCATGTCATGGGTCAGTCCTGGAAAAAGCTAAAGTGTTCTGGGACAGAAGGAAAAAATGATGGGTTTGAGTCCCTGGAATATTCCTGAAGCAGCTGGAGCTGATGCACTGCAGTCACCCCATGGGCTGGGGGCTGCCCTGCTGGAGAGCTGCAGAAGGAAGAGCATGGCAGGTCTGGAGCAGCCTGTTCTGCTCTCCAAACTCAAACTTCAGCTGTGCCCAGAGCCGAGATGTGGCACCTGGGACTAGTCTCTTGGCCCTGCACAATGTCCTGACTCAGGCAGGACCCTGGAGCTGCTCTGCAATTCCCTCTCACCTCTGGCTCCCACAGGCTCCAGCTCTGCTGCCTCTCCTCCATGGCATCTGACACTCCTCATCCTCTCACAGCTGATCTGAGAACGTCCTGCTCAGCCTGAAAGCACAGCCCTATCCTTCTTGGTGCTGTCAACACCCAGAGCCACCACCCCACCCCAAAGGAAGCTGCAGGCAGCTGGGGGCTGCTGTGCTGGGCTGGGAGCAATGGGAAGGGAGGCTCAGCCTGCACAACAACAACAGCAAGAACAACCCTTCCTCCCTTGGCTTTCTCCCTGCCTGCCTGCTCCCCAGGGCAGCCTTTCCTGCTCCCCTGAACTCTGTGCCTTCTGCAGAGGACAGGGAGCACCAACTGCACATCACTCAAAGAACCATGAACAACTTTTTCCTGCAAATCACCAACTCTGCCACGATCTCTGAACAGAAGACACTTGTGGGTGCTGCTGAGGTTTCACCAATCCCTTTCTCCTCACAATCCCCCAAACCTTTCCCTCTCCAACACAGCAGAGGAAGAACACCACAGATGGCCATGACAGAGCCCCCTGAGCTCTGACTCTGCCCCACACAGCTCTGCCAGCCTGGGCTCTGCTGCAGGCACACCACTCCCAGAGCCACTCCCCAGAAACAATCAGTACCAAACATCCTCCTCACAAGCACCCACACCAGCAGCATCAGCCACTTCAGAGACAGGGGCGTCCCAGAGACACCTGGAGCTCCCTTCCAATATCAATGGCCAGAGATTTCCTCTGCCTGCAAGTGCCCAAGGTGAGGCTGGACAGGGCTTGGAGCAACCTTGTCTGGTGGAAGGTGTCCCTGCCCATGGCATGGGGCTGGAATGAGATGAGCTTTAAGGTCCCTCCCAACCCAAACTGATCTAGGATTTGATGGTTTGAGAGTCTCTTGCTCTCACCCTTTCCTCATGGATCTTTTGGAAAAGGTGACTTTATATACCTCACCTCCAGACTCTCTTCCACCCTCCCAGCACCCTCCTGTGTTCACCTGCTGTGACACAAACCAAGGGTGTAGTTCCACATTTTGGCTCTGAAACATTGCCCCACACCAAGGACAGCCCCCTCATCCTTTGAATCCAAAAGCACCTTCCCAAACCCTTGCTGCTGGTTATCCCTGACTGGACCCCAGAGAGGACAGGGAACAGGGTCTGAACTGCCCACTGAAGTGCCCCCAGGATCCAGGGCTGTGAAGGTGCAGTGCTGTGTGTCCCCAGCAGTGACCCCTCCCCAGCAGAGGCTCTGGACACACCTGCCTGGCGGCTGGAGAAGGCAAAGACCATAATGTCATCGAAGGTCCAGGTGTAGTCCTGGTGTGGGGGATAGAAAGCCAGTTTGGTGGAGGCCTCCTTCCTCAGGTCGATGAGGAACGTGGAATGGATCATGGGGACAGCAAAACAACCCATCCTCTTCCATTCCCGGATCAGGGGGTACTCCAGGGTCCTTTTGTAATAGCCCTGAAAACACAAAGATTACAATTAAAACTGTTAGAAGAGATTGCTGTTTCCAAGATGTTCCTCAGCAAAAGCTCACACCCCGAGCTCTCCAGCAGAGCTTCACCAGGTCTCAACTCTCAGCTTTTTCAGTGGCACCCACTTGGAAAGGGCTCAGTCAAATATTTAGAATAGTTGAAGACTGACCTTCTCCCTGTTTTCAGGTAGCTCATGGAGACCAAGCCTTTCCACTGCAAAATTCCCCTGCAATGGATCCTTCAAACCTCAGATTATTTTATCCTGGCTCTTCAAAATGCTTTTTGCACTAAAGACTCTCTAGCCTGATTCTCACAGCTGCTCAGCCACCATGACACCCTCCACATTCAACAGGCACAAAGTCCATTTAGTACCTCAGAGAGTAAGATCTGCCAATTAATTCTATCCACAACTTTAAAAAAAAAAATTGTCACTGCGTGAAGGCAGCGCCTTCTCCATCAGCTGTGTGAGAATCCACTGCAAGGCAAGCAGGTTTGATGCTTACTTCTGAGTGTGCCATGGGAGGCAGCTCCTGGGTCCCTGCATCCAGGAGCTCTGCCAGCTTCCAGCACTGGGGGTGCAACACCCTCGGGTGTGGAAATAAACACACTGAACTCCTCCAAGGAGAAAATCCTACAGCCAGGTACCTTTGCTGGTTTTCCCCTGTCCTTTTTCAGCTGATGCTGGTGGAAAGCTCCTGCTGGGGACACAGGGCTGGGGCTGGTGCACACAGGCAGGGATCCACTCCAGCCTGTAGGTGTACCCCAGTGGGAAACATGGCTGACTTGGGGCTTGGCCTCACAAACCTAAAGCACCATCAACACCTCTTCTGTGGAGTTTGTATCTCCATTTTCAAACAAAGTAAACACAAGTAAAAAAACCCAAGTGAAACAAGTAAACACAGCTCCCCACACCCCTTTTCTTATCTCTGCATTTACTTCCCAAGAATTTGGAAAGTTCAGGACTTTTTCCTGAAATATTTTTTCATCCCATTACTTAGTCTGAACTGTGGAACTCCTTGCCATAAGATGGTGTGGGTGTCAAAACATAGATTCAGACAGGGATTTCTGTAGGAGAAAAAAACCACTGAGAGCTTTAAAGATAAATACTTTTTTTCAAAAACCCAGAAGGGGACTGCCAGAGGATGGAAAAGCATTTTGGGGAAGTACCACTCACTTTTTTACCATATTCCCTAGAACAGTGGATTCTGCAGATGAACCTGTGCTCTGACACAGTACAGCTGTTCTGAAGTAACATGAAAAGGTAACACTGAACAGGAAATGTGAAACTCTGATTTTTAGGCTCAGCACATGCATCGGTTATATGCATACTTCAGCACACACACACTTCAGCACACACACACCGCTGCAAGGCAAAGGATGTGCCCCACCACATAAATCTTGCTCACAGGTGAGAAAGATAACTTAGACACAATGGCGAGCTGTGGAAAGAAAAGCAAATTCCTCTTGGATTAGCATCACTGTACAGAGAAACTGCCTTAAAATCATGCACCAAGGGTTTTAAGGCCATTACAGAAACACACAGAGCCATCTTAAAAAACCTGTCATCTGTTTCTCAGTGGTTTTTGTGCAATTGGTGGGGCTGTACCACATGTTAACACCACCTCAGAGCCACAGCAGCTTCTGCCCATGAGAAAGAGGCTGCAGCAGCAGATGGGGAAGCCCAGCAAACAGGAGGGATGCCTGCTGCTCTGGGGACAGGGACAGGAGTTCCTGGGGACACCATTCCCCCAGCCCCAGCRCAAGGTGACCTGCCTGGGGCGTGATGCCACACCAGAAGTTGGAGTAGAGCGAGCGCGACTCGAGCATCGGTGCCACCAGCGTCTTGTTCTCTGCCATCAGCAGCTCCAGGGTCTGGGGGTTGGTCAGTAAATTATCTGCATCAACAAACTGGAGAAGGAAGAGGACCTTGTTAGCAGGTGAAACGATGATTCCCCTGATGCTTTGCTGGGAATGAGGCACCAGAGGCACACGAGCAGCCCCGGTGTGGCCACAGGCCCAGGGCAGTGCCCGTCCCCTGCGCTGGCACTGCTGGGGCATCTCTGGCCCCTCACAATGAGAACAGCCCTGGAGGGGCTGGAGCATGTCCAGGGAAGGGAACAGAGCTGGAGAAGGGGCTGGAGCCCCAGGAGCGGCTGGGGGAGCTGGGAAAGGGGCTCAGCCTGGAGCAAAGGAGGAACAGGGGGGACCTTGTGGACCTGCACAACTCCCTGACAGGAGGGGGCAGCCAGAGGGATCAGGCTCTGCTCCCAGGGATACTTCAGACTGGGTATTAGGGAAAATTTCTCCTAAAGGAGTGGTCAGGCATTGGAAAAGGCTGCCCAGGGCAGGGGCATCCAGGGTGGAGCTGCCATCCCTGGAAGCGTTTGAAAAATGTGTGGATGTGGCACTTGGGAATGGGGCTTAACGGCGAACATGGCAGGCCAACAACTGGACTCTGAGATCTCAGGTCTTTTCCAGCATTAACAATTCTGTGATTCCATGAGGTTGGCAAAAAACACCCTAAAGGCAGTGATCTGGAGGGGTTTGACTGCACAGGGCACAGGGCTGCCCCTCAGCGCAGCAGGGAGATGGGCAGAGATTCCCTGACCCCACAGCAGCACAGGGAGCAGGGAGCTGCGAGGGAAAACACCATCACTGGAAATTCAGGATGAGTTCACTCTGTGAAGACCTTCAAGAACAAATCCTAAAGTGCCCTCACAGCTTGCCCTGCCCAGAGGCTGTGGGAACACCCCCTCATGTTGGTCAAAGGCAGCATCTTCCCACAGCTGCTCCACACAACAGGCAGATCCCAGTGAGGAATAAAAATCCAGGACTCGGAAACGGTGCCAGCATAACTCAGGGAAGGAGCTAAGAATTTCAAAAGCTTTTTCCACAACATGAAAAAAGTTTCCCTTCCATTTCACCAGGTGGAGATGCTTGAGGCACCTCCCACCACCAGGACTCTGCTCAGTCCTGTGCCTGTGGAGAAATTTTAAGCTCACCCAAAGACTCTCTTCCCTCACCACAAAGTCTCTAGCTCACCAGAGCAAGAAATGACCCACAACATCTCAATTTGTTTTTAGATGGAGAGGAACCTTTCTGACAGCCCCCAGTATCCAGTGAGCACATGGAAAGCTTTTGCCTGAGGCCAGCCAATAAACCAAACCAGGTATTTACCAGGATGTAGTCTGACCACTTCTCGCGGGCGGCACGCAGGGCAGCCTGGCGCAGCTTCATCACATGAGTGAATCGGGAGCTTGGCCAATGCTTTGGGCCAATTTCTTCTGGGTAAGACCTAGAAAAGGAAAAAAAAAGGACTGTAATCCATGTCTGGGCTTTCTTACAACAGTCAAAACAAAACAAAAAAAAAAAAACAACAAAAAGAAAGAGTTTCCTTGCTGCCTTCATTATGAACGAACTGCATCTTATTCTGTAAATTTTGTCCAGACCCTGTTTTAGGTGAGCCCAGATCAGGCACCTAAGGCAGCCCAGCCTCCCTGGGCTCTGAGCATCATTAGGAACCGTCCCCCCATCCTGGGACAGCTCCTGAATGTCCCAAGGCATGGCTCTGGCACTGTCCCACAGGTGGCTCTGCCTTCGGGGCAGCTCCAAAAGCTTTGTAACAAACATGGGAGGGAACTTCAGGACAGATCCCAGTGAGGAAAAAGAATCCAGGACTAGGAAACAGTGCCAGCATAAGTCAGGCTAGGAGCTAAGAATTTTAAAAGCTTTCTGCAGAACTTAAAAGTTTGGCAGGATGAAGAAAACTCTATTCAAATCAAAGGATTAAAAATGTCAATAAAACCAGCATTCCCTGGGGGTCTGTACCACAAATTCCCCACCACTGCAGTGAGGAAGTCGAATACAAAAGCAAGCCTAAAGGAAGGGGAAACTGATGTAATTTTCCTTGATGGATGAAATGGAACACAGAACAAACCCAGGAACAGCTGATCTTAAAAATAAATAAAAATTGAAGTAATAAAAACCCAACACATCATATTTCAAAGCAATGGTCCTGCAAGTCATGCAAAGGCATAATATGCTGAATTCTAGTTCTCTAGCTCAGCACTTACTGAATATTTGGTGTCTCAGAGCTTTCATAGAGGCAATGAAATGGGCTTTAATTTCTCTGCTTCCTTGCAAATAAAGAATGATTACTCTAATTCCCTGTAGCTCTTGATGTAATTTGTTTACCATGCAAAGAGAGCAGCTACAGATGCTAAATAACTGAATGGAAAATACCTTCTTCCACGAAATTCTGCACGACGTGCTTCACTGAACTCAGAGACCTTTCCACAGAGACCTCACCTTGCCTTTTTCCATAAGAAGGCAATTTTAATGGGACAGACCCCAGAAAACAAACAATCCACAATTTTCATGCTTGACATTGAGTCCAGCTCCTGGTTTGGAAAGAGGGAACCTGAGGAACGTGGGCTGTGCAGGCAGGAGCCCCTGCCAGGTACTCACGGGGGTTCCTCCATGGGCCGCCACTCCACGTCGTGGTACAGGTGCTGCACGTTCTTCAGCCACTCCCTGAGCATGGCTGTGGTGTTGTCAATGTTGTGGTCAGTGGCTGCCCTGGCAAAGCAAGAGCACAGCAAGAGCGTCAGTATGAGGTTTGTGTCCTGTGCCTTAACCCCTGCTGTGCCACAGGGTGCTCTGTCCAGTGCAGCCACCCAAAAAGACAGCACAACCCCAGCTGGCAGCTGAGTGCCACCCTGCTGGTTCCATGGGGTGGGGAGGAGACCCAGGAAAGGGCACAAAACCCGGGAGCTGAGATAAGAACAGTTTAATAACCAAAACAAATAGCTGCAATGTGCTGTCAGTGCAGGGAAGGCACGCAGCGCTCACTGGAGAATGGATTTTTTCTGCAGGGTTGAGCTGCAGAGGCTGGAACGGGAGGCACAGATTCATATTCTCTGCCTATGGTGCTCAAGTCTTTGGGGCACAGGAGGGGTGAACCAGTTCCACCCCAGTTCCTCTTCCCCAGGACCAGGGCTTTGCACAGGGCTGGGGCAGATCCCACCATACATTCCCTTCACCAGAAGGACTGCTTGTTTTTCCTGGCTGCAGTGGGCAGGAAAGCACAGCCCCATGGCAGGGCACAGCTCAGCAGGCTCCTGTAAAGGGAATTTATAATCCCTTCCTATCCCTCGGGGAGTACAGGCAGTCCCAAAAGGTCCCGCGGAGACAGGAAAGGCGGTGTCAAACACATCACTGAGGGGACGGTGCTGGAAACCCCCCTCAACTGCTACAAACTTCTTGTTTCACCCTCAGGCACCTCCCAGGGCATCCTGCACCTTACTGAAAGACAGAGCTCCCTGGAAAAGAGAAAAGAAAGAAAGGAGCCATATCCCAAACCCGACAGCTACTCCAAAGCTATTTCAGGAGAACACCTCCACTCCAAGTCACCCCATGACCCTACAGATGAAAAGCAGGGCATGAACCCTTTTCAGCTCAGGCAGCAAGAACATAGCATTCCCATGGGCTCTAGCCTGCTCTAAATTAAAACAGAACCAAGAACTGGTATTTTCAGTTTATTTCTCATCAGAACATCACAATCGCTTTAGGCCAGGAAGATTATTTGTAGAATATTTATTCCCATCTGTTGAAACAATAAACAGTGAGAGTTCAGCATGAGAAGAGGGGCTGGTTCCTGTGCCATTAAATCTCTCCTGTGTCAGAGCAAGGCTGGGCTCACTCATGGCTCCACCAGGGTGTGTTTGTTACCAAGCCTGGTTCACRCTGCGCTGTACATGCAGTTTGCAGTGATGTCTGGATGGGCCCAGAACAGCCCCAGTGATGACCTGGGGCTGCCCAGCTTGCTCCATGGGTTTGATGGACAAAGCACATCCCCTGGAGCCCCTTTTCACACAATTCTCTGGGCTTCCACAGCTACCATGGCATCCCACAGGTCCTGTTCGGCTTCCCTCCCACGCTCCAGCTGCACATGCAGCTCCACAATTCCTGAAATACCAGAGAACTGGGAAAATAGCCTCATGTTCATGGTCACTGCTGGGGCT
The DNA here is from genome assembly GCF_030028575.1 of Malurus melanocephalus. NCBI lineage: Eukaryota > Metazoa > Chordata > Aves > Passeriformes > Maluridae > Malurus > Malurus melanocephalus. Next base: position 178,022 of record NW_026623651.1, on the reverse strand, counting down.
GCAGTGGCACCAAGAAGGTCCTGCCCTACACTCTGGGCATCACATAAACGAGGCTGAGACAGCAGAGGCCACCTGGGGAATGCCACAGTTCACCCCACAACATCCTCTTTGCCATTCCAGACCAGCCTCAAGAACCATGGAGACTGTTAGAGTCAGCACACAGCTCCCATGGGGTCAGGTCCATGGGCCTGTTCCCCTCAGCAAGTCTCATCCCACTCCTTCTAACCCCATCCCAGTCCTTCTAATGCCAGCCCTTGACAAAATTTACCCAGGAGACACCACCAGCCAACATCCTCCAAGCAGCAGTGAAACGTGTGAATGGGAGACAAAGGAATCTCTACATCTACCCACAAAGAATCTGCTGGGAGAAAAAAGGCATTTTCCAACCAAACCATTCCACAATTCCATGACTTTACTGCCCAGGCTGTCACGGTGACCCCACAAAGGTAAATTCACATCCCAGCAGACCCCTTGAGTACACGGATGAGCCAAGGCTCTGGCTCAAAGCAGGGACAGCTCTCTCCAGGACTGTCCACCCAGCAGCATTTCTCAGCCCAAAAGCCCTCAAAGGCAATAAAGTCTGTTCCACACTGGATGAAATATGCCCTATGGCTAGCAGTTTGGCAAACGTTTGTTTTTCCAGCTCGGAGCTCAAAAAAACCCAACCAAAGAAAAACCGCAAAACCAAACCAATAGAAAAGACCCAAAAATCCAAACAACCCAAGCCATTACAAAAGCAATTATCACTGTTAGTTCCAAAATAATTAAATTAAGATCAAACAGCATCAGCACTGACTCCTATTGTAGTGCCTGAACCAGTCCACCTTTCCCCCTAGAAAAAAACCAGCAGCAATGATGTTTGCAATAACACTGTGTGGAAAAACAGGCACTTACTTTATTTTTCCCTCCTTTTTTTTTTTTCCCCTGAAATGACAACCTCTGCACAAGAAAAACAGGCTAATTAAAATGTGAGCAGGACTTGCCACGGGGAGCAAGAGCTCCTGAAGCTCTGAGAGGCACATCAGGACACTCCACATTACAAACACCTCTTTGGCAGGACTTCAGGAAGCCGAGTACACTGCTCAGACTGCAGCTCCATGCTGAGAACTTGTCACACAAGAGATGCTATCACCTCTCCCTGCTTGCCTGTCCTAAAAAAGTATTTTCAATCCATCCTCTGATCTTTACTGGTCCATGGTCTGCACTTGACAGGACAAGGAGAGTGAATCACTGTGACCCAGCTCCATGAGCTCACCAAGAGCATGGTTTGTCCATATGGTCCTTAGAATGAGGCAGTGCCTGCATTTTTGGGTGTATTTTCTCAAAGCACAGCACTATAATTTGTGTGTGAGTCTATCACACTGCTGATCTGGCATCAGGTTCAAATCCTGGCTTTGGGTGGATCAGCAACATCATTTTCAAGAGCTGACTAAATGAATTCAAAATTTAATCAAGGAAAAAAAGGTGCCCTACAAGATTTACAACCTGAAGCCTGTGCAGGTTGTAAAAAATGGAGGGAAAAAAATTCTAATTCATTCTACTCTTTTTAGAAAAGGAAGTTTAATAAATAAATCAGAGCACACCTCCAGGTGGACACCTATATTCCAGTAACACAGAAGTTTTTTCCACTCGGATTTAAACCCATTTCCAATAAACAGAATTTAAATTTCTGAAAAGTTCTGAACACTGAGAATGTTCATATAGGGGCTCATGTCGGCATAACTACAACCACTTCAATATTTACTTTGGCTCTACCCAGGAGTGGTACCATGGACACAAGCCCTCATTGTTCACACTCAGCAAAGCACCCCCTCCCAAAAAAACTCGTGGATCGTGCACGGTGGAAAAGCAAAGCAGGATGCTAAGCACCTCCTGTTTTAATTGGGTAATGTGAGGAGCAGCACAGGAGGAAAAGGGCTCCTTTTACAAACTGCTCGTATTTTTAGCTTGATAATGTCTCCTCCAACCATGTTTGCAGAGAGAGTTAATTTAGGCTTTGATGGCTGGTCTCCTCTTTCCCTCCCCAAAAAGGGATTTAAAAATAACAATCCCCCTTTTTCACTTCTTCACACCCTGGCCTGTTCTCCCAGGCTATTTACAATTTATTTACCTCAGGCACTGGGTCAGAGGAGAAAATTTTCACCTTCACCATCTGCATAGGAAAAGTACTGAGGACAAAATGCACCCTGTGTGCAGCCAGCCTGTCACAGCACAGGGCACACTGTGACCCAAGCTGTGGCAAACCCCACAGCCAGGGCCCTGCAGGAATTTTTCTACTGAATTTAACAATTCCCCACCTTTTCCCTTGGGCACACGGGGTGGAAGGGATGGCTTCCAACAGGAGTCAGTGCTTCACCGGAGTCAGGACTGCAGGCAGTCAGCTTTCAGAAACAAAGGCTGTGAGGAGGCTCTTTTCCCTTCCTGTCAGTGCTTTGAGCACAGCTGGGCTTGAGGAGGGTGTTGGGGTCACCCTTGAGGCTGTGAGTGCCAAAGCTGTGCAGCAGCCAGGCTCCAGAGGGCCTGCTGAGGACATCCAAAGGGTGGCAATGCTCAGGGTGCTGCTGCTGCTGGGCTTCCCATGACAATGGCTCATGTGAAGAGGATGCACGTGGCATTCCAGGCCTCCTGCTGCCTCCATGAACTGCAGAATCAAGCTGGGAATGCAACCAAGTCCCAGGAAACCCTGGGGATATTCATTTTAACCATCTCCCTCGGTTCCTCTTTCTGCCTGCAGCCAGGGATTCAATTCACCCATGAGGCTTGCTATGGGATGTGCTACAACACTGAGCTCCACTGAAGCGAGAGCCATGGGCTGGCCACGCGCCCTAAACCCACAGGGTCTCTGCAGAGCCAAGCCCAGAGTCAGTGGAAGCCTGTCAGAACATTCCTAACAACTGCAGCACAGAAACCGGTGACAAAAGCACCAGCAGCTCCCCTGGGCTCCCACCGAGCCGAGCAGCAACAAAACATTCAGAGGGAGGTTACAGCTCAGACCAAGGGATGGGGGAAGCACACTTCTGTGTGCTCTGCCCAGAACTTGGGCTGACAGAGGTGCTTAAACACTCACAGACACAGCTCACACCTCAGAGCAGGGCTCAGCATCTTCCCCAGCACCTTCTGAGCTGAACCAGCACCGACAGCATAGGGAGAGCCCCCAATGGCCTGGGGAGTGCCCCTGATGCTCTGGGGAGTGCCCCTAATGCTCTGGGGAGTGAGCCCAATGCTCTGGGAGTGCCCCCAATGCCACGGGGAGTGCCCCCAATGCTCTGGGGAGTGCCCCTGATGCTCTGGGGAGTGCCCCTAATGCTCTGGGGAGTGCCCCCAATGCTCTGGGGAGTGAGCCCAATGCTCGGGGAGTGCCCCCAATGCTCTGGGAGTGCCCCCAATGCTCTGGGGAGTGCCCCCAATGCTCTGGGGAGTGCCCC
>NW_026623651.1:151278-174527 GCF_030028575.1 Malurus melanocephalus | reverse complement strand
GGGGAGTGCCCCTAATGCTCTGGGGAGTGAGCCCAATGCTCGGGGAGTGCCCCCAATGCCACGGGGAGTGCCCCCAATGCTCTGGGGAGTGCCCCTAAGCCCTGGGAGTGCCCCAGTGCTCTGGGGAATGCCCCTAATGCTCTGGAGAGTGCCCCTATTGCTCTGGGGAGCGCCCCCAATGCCATGGGGAGTGCCCCCAATGCTCTGGGGAGTGCACTCAATGCCATGGGGAGTGCCCCCAATGCTCTGGGCAGTGCCCCAATGCTCTGGGGACACTCCAGGGACTGCAAACCCCAGAACATTGGAAAACCCACACCACTTCATCCAGCCCAGCCACACCTGATAATCAACTGTAGAGTCCCACCTTTTTTACCAGAGCACTAATGGCACACCATGAACAGAGCACAGCACGGGAATTTTAACCCCTGAATTGTTTAGATCCTGCATAAAAGCCTTTGGTTTCCATCCCTTGAGGCAGCTCCGAGAGCTCCTGGTCTGACTGGAGCTGAGCTCCTGTCACGCAGGCTGCCCTGCTCATGCTGGGTGTGAGATCAGCCCTGCCAAAAATAAGTGAAAAAGCACAGCGCAGCCACGGAGCCCTAATATGAGTCAAACACAATTTTGGATTTCGATTTCCCAAAACAAGCAGTAAATAAAGTAACAGACGAGTCATTTCTCCCTGCTCTTTGTGTCTGAAAGCTGCCAGGCTTAGAAAACCAAGTCAAAATATAAACCCTCCCAAAGTGGCAGTTTCCAACATGAGCCAGTGATAAATTACCTTAACTAGAAAATAGTGCAGCTAGCAGAGACTGGAAGAGAAAGGATGGATCCTAAAGGGGAAGGGAAAAAAACTCAAAACAAGACAGAAGCAAAACACTTCTGAAGCCCAGTAAGAGTGCTGTACAAATGTCTGTTTTTACCACAGATCCAGTCCCAGGGAGTGCCCAAAGCCAGGCTGGACATGGCTTGGAGCAACCTGGGATAGGGGAAGGTGTCCCTGCCCATGATGGGATGAGCTTTAAGGTCCCTTCCAACCCAAACCATCTGATGAGTCCATTCTATGATTCTGAATGGAGTTACTGTCAACTACTCCATGTTGTCCTGCCCAGGATCTTTTCAAGAAAGCAACAAACCAAGCAAGGCTCCCTGCATCTTTCCAAACATTCCCCTCCCAACAGGCAGACATGGCTCCTGCTCATCCAGCAGAGAGGGCCTCAGACAATACACGGTTGTCTTTTTCTGCTCTGCCAGCCCTACCCCACATCTGTGAGTTTGAGACTCGATACCCCAAATCTCCCAGGTGCCATTGGGATCAGGGATAAGACACCCTGAGACACCACTGAGCTAGATCCAAACAGTGCAGTCCAGAGACTCTGGACAGATCTCAACCATCTCAACCACCTATTTCAGCACAATTATGCTCGCACACTTCATTAGCAGGGCCTGAACATTCAGCTCAAGTTCAAAGAACTGTTTAAGCATTTAAATAAGTTGCCAAAATTCTAATGTATGTGTAAGACTTTTTGGCTTAGTAAGGATTTGGCATTCGTTCTAGGGTTTCCTTAATTAAGGACAGACTTTTGGAAGTATCTTCTTTTGTTTTTTAATTATTTTAACTTGGTCCCTGAGCCATCTGAGCCCAGATGGATGGTGAGGAGCTACGTGGGAGTGTGGAACAGCAACAGGAGCAGCGCTGCTCCCTGGGCTGGGCAGCAGTACAAGAACAGGACCTCACAGAACAGGAATGCAGCACTCAGGGCTCCCCTCAAACTCCTTCTCCATGTCCTTCAGCAGCTGTGGATAATGGATTTCACTGGCAGCAGCATCGATTTTCAAACCTGCGATGATGTTCCAATTGCAGAGCAATGACTCCCAGATGTATGGAAGTGTGTACACACTCCTGTACACACCAGGAGCCTCGCTCTTTCCCTGCTACCTCGAGAAATCCCACACTTTCTCATCCCTCACTCCCCAATACAGAATCGTGGAATCCCGGACTGGTCTGGGTTGGAAGGGACCTTAGAGCACATCTCGTTCCACCCCCTGCCATGGGGTGCTTCCACAATCCCAGGGTGCTCCAAGCCCCCTATATCTTACGTAAATCAACCCTTATGACTCCCTCCTGCCAAAAGTCAAAAATCCCAATATGGCAGCATCCCTGGAATCCACGCAGCAGGAATTCTCTCTCAGTGCAAAGGAGGTTCCTGCTGCTTCAATCCCAAGTCYTCTCTCTGTGTTGTTTTAGTTCCCCCCATGCTCTCCCTGCTAAGCRTTAAAAGATACACAAAAACCAGCTGCATCTTTTGAGTATTTCCAAGCAGACTTGGCTTCCAGGGAGCAAGTTCCCTAATGAAAGCCCAGGAAATCCCATACATGCAGGATCAGGGTGGTGGCTGGCCTCTGAAATCGATTGTTCAAAGGAGGAATTAATTGCAACAGTTGTGCAATTTCTGAAGGGATCGCTTGTTCCCAGCAACTAACTCAGACACCAGCCCATGCAGCTGTTTGAGATTAACCCAAATGTGTAAGGCATTGGGAAGGAACACTGGGATTTAAAATATTCTTGGCTCCGCTAACAAAAAAAAATGGATGGGTTTCACATTTAGGTGTTCAATAGTACTGATTTCTCCACGGTTGCACTGAATATAGGCCTATACCCCATGGCCAAGGGTCCCCCAAAATAGCAACACCTTGGAAGCTCTGAGTCTCTGCACCAAGCCTGCAGGCAGAGCACCACCAGGCTCTCAGAGCCTGCCTTACCCCTGTGGAGAACACTCCCACCACTCCCACCATGGCAGGGAGGGAAACACACACCCAAGCCCCTGTGGAGCTTACTTTTTTAGCTTATGGACAGTGTTCTTCCTCCCCAGAAAAAGTTAGAACCATTCCCTGCAAATACCAGTACCTGACTGCCTGTCCCATCCCACCCAACGCAAGCTCTACACAGCATCACAGAACCACTGAATTGTTTGTGCTGGAAAGGACCTTGAACTCATCCTATCCCCCCTTCCAAGGTCCCAGGGTACTCAAATCCCCATCCAGAGATCATCAGGACTAGCAGAACATAACCAGATTATGTGGGTGAGACTGGTATGCTCTGTTTCTCCCAACTGTCTAAGAATGTACCCTTCCAGGCGAGACATTTTTAGGAACTCTTGACTTAAAACATGAAATATTACTTCCTTTTCATTCATTCTAAAAATCCTGCAAAACTTAAAGTGATTCCAGCACACACAGGAACACATTCTTGCTGGAATATTGTATAATTGACCATAAACAAGTGATTTTTCATCTCCTGTCCAGTGGTGGCTGACAGGAACAATGTAAAAAACTAGGGAATGAAAACAGAGTATTTTAATTCCTGTCATTAATTAGGAGTTCAAGCAGCAATAAGAAACACACCAAGTTAATTCTGGAGCAAAGGACAACTTCTTTTACCAACTGAGAATCTGCTCTGCCACCTGGAAACTGGCAGGATGTTTTGTGTGACACTGGAGAAAGTTTTACACAATAACTGACTCTTTAATGTGAAAACCTTGCTGATAGGCAACAATAAAGCCACTCTTCACAAAGGCTTTCAGACAGATTTGCTTTGAGGCCATCACAAACCTAAAATAACAGAATAACGGAAAAAGAGGAAGAGCACAATGAGTGCCAGCAGTGTTCTCTGAGATTAACCCCAAATTTAGCATTCAGAGAAGAGGTCCAAAAGCATTTGGAGCAGGGAAGAACTACGAGAGAAATGTAAGAACAGTTCTTCCCACAAACAAAGTGGCAAAAGATGTTTGGCTATCCAAAAGGATTTTGCCTCTAGAGAGAGAAAGATTGCCATGTTTAGAAGGGCAGGAGATGCTCAAAGTTAAACAGTTAATGAAGACCAACACTATTCCATATTTTTACATCAGACTCCCTGGAACTTCCAAGCTTTATACAGAGCCTGATGCAGAGGTCACCAAAACACAGATTCCTTGCCCCTGCGGTGCCCTTTAGAACACAGCTCACCAGCCTCCTGAGGGCTGAGGGAAGCCCTTCACTCTGTTCAGTAATTCACGATTTTCGTTAGGCTTTCAACAACCCCCACAGCAGATTCTGCAACAGCTCTGCCACCCCAACAGGTCTGTCTGAGCTCAGTTCTGCACTCGGGGCTGATTTCCAGCCACACCCTGTGCCTCTCCAGTGCACCAGGAATTCCTTTGCAGCTGCTGCAGGCTGAACAGGACTCTCAGCAGGACAAGAGCAGCGAGCCCTCCAGAGCTGTCTCCAGCAGGCTGCTGCCTGCCTACATACTCAGGTGCAGAGACATCCCCAAGAAAACCTGGACAGTAAAAATGTGGTGCATGCGTGACTATTCCTGTAAAAACGTGGCATAAACACTGGGAGATATATTCCAGCTCGGCAGGGCTGCATTTGTGCATCCAGGTGCATGCTTGCTAAATAACAGCTTGCAAAATGGCATCTTTGCAAGCTCTGCAGTCACACTGCAGGGTCCACTCGAAACCTGAAGGGCTCACTGCAGCATCTCGTGCTTTTCTGTGCCCATCTCCAAGAAGGCTGCTTTGATCAGCACCTGGAATCACAGAATATGCTGAGTTTGAAAGGACCCAAAGGAACCATCCAGTCCAACCCCTGTTCCTGCACAGACCCCCCAGCAATCCCACCCTGTGCATCCCTGGCAGCGCTGTCCAAACGCTCCTGGAGCTCTGGCAGCCTCGGGGTTGGAACCATTCCCTGGGGAGACTGGGCAGTGCCCAGCACCCTTCGGGGGAATTAGAACCTTTCCCTGACATCCAAACTAAGCATCACTGGCACAGCTCCAGCCTTACCTCAACTCCTGTCACAGAGAGTGAAGAGATCAGTACCTGCCCCTGCCCTGCATCTGGAGCTGTACAGTCACAGAAAACTGAGGCACACATGTGCCCCACCAATACACATCCATTGTGCTAGAATAATCTGCCCTTGTCCACAAAGGCTTGGGAAAGAGGAGTCAGAAGCAGGAAGAAAGGCTGGATCCAGACACTGTCCCAAGTTAGGGACTGCCCTAGTGCAACGGCCTCACCGCAGAGTCACAAAGCGCAATACCAGAAACGCTGCCATGCCTGATTTGGCTTACCTGAAACAGAGACTAGGCAAAATTAAAAGAATCCAAAGCAGCTCTGTTTAGTGCAGGGCCTTCAGGTGCATTCAGGGCAGTCCCAGCCCACCCAGGGGCTGCACCCACAATGGACAATGGCTCACGGGTTTTTCACCCTTTATCAGTTTTGTCCATTTGCACATCGGGGCTGAATCCTCCAATTGCAGCTGCAGCCAATGCAGTCATTCACTCCAACTTGGCTCCCCCCAATTCTCTGCTGTTTCCATCTCTTGGGGTCTGGCACAGTGAGGTGTCCTTGAGTTTGGGGCTGCAGAGGAATTGTTTTGTGTAAAAATGGCAGAGCAGCAGTTTAGCACTGTGCGTGGAGTCTAGAGTTACACACTAAAGAATTACAGGATTACAGATATATGAAAAACAGAGAAGCTGAAATCCTAAGGCATCAGCTGAGGAGCATCTCCCAACTCCCAGGCAGCTGGGATGTTTCCTCAGCACCGCTGGGGCATGCAGGACCATGAGCCCGGTGCAAAGAGCCGTATTCCTGATGCACCACCCTATGGAAATGTCTAACCATGAGAGACAGCGGGACAAACTGGAGCACATCTGGCTGAAGGAGTCCTGTTGCTGTCTGTAAGGTGTCCCCAAGGGAGGACACACTCAGGGTGTCTGCCCACTCCAGGCTTGCTTTGCGCAGGCAGAAGCAGTTACCACAATTTAATTAAGTTTCTCCTCACTGCTCATGCAGTGGAACTCTTTTCACCCCAAGGGTCTGCAATGCTTCCGCCAGGAGCGGATGATACAGAACACAGACCAACCTCAGCCCAGTGAGGAAGGGTCATTCCATCCCTGCCCCCAGAACTGATTACCCTCGGGGTGTGTGGTACCAGGTACCAGACTTGCCTGGTAAAAAGGTGGTTGTCCAGAGAAGCTGTGGCTGCCCCTGGATCCCTGGGTGTCCAAGAGGGCTGGACGAGGTTTGGAGCACCCTGGACAGTGGAAGGTGTCCCTGCCCATGGCAGGGGTGGCACTGGATGGGCTTTAGGTCCCTTCCAACCCAAACCAGTCTGGGATTCTGTGATTACAGAAACAAAGTCAGCAAGACTTTTTCCAAAGGAATTCAACTCCGGGGTAGCTTGAGAACAGTACTTTTCAAACTGTGATCAACAGATGTCTGTGAACTATTTCTAATTTGCTTGTGAAAAGTAACAAAAAAATCTATCACACCTATGTCAGAGTTTGCTGTGCAATACAAGAAAAATACGCTGGGTTTACACTCAGCTGACAGAATACCATTCCCTTTTCACTGCTGCTGGGAAGGTCAGCGCCAACACCCTCCCCAGGATGCACACCCCCACTAAAACCTGGCTGTGTGATCCCCAGCACTGTCTCAGTAGGCAGCAAAATGAGCTGCCTGTGCACCCAGAAACTCACAGAGCTTCTGACACTAAGAATAACTTCGGTTTCTTCTCACAGAGCAAGACAACGGGGCCAGGGCTGGCACAGGCACATCATAAACACTCTCCTCTGCAGACTGTGAATTATTGGCTGCTTACTGGAAAACTGGGCAACTGCAAGGATGATAAAAATCCCAAATGTTTCTAACATGTAGTACAGACACAGAGGAATAGAAACAGAAGTAAATTTCGTGACTGCTTCTTCTACAGCCTCTGCACGAGCAGGTCAGTTACCTTTGGGATGAAAAACCTTAGCACAGAATCTGCTTTTAAAATAGTCAGGAGGTACAGCAAGACAAGTTCACCAAGGACCTGTAACAAATGGTTCAGGAGGAGAAGAGCGGCCTGGTTTTACATCTTGTATCTCACAGGGGACCCAGCACTGCCCCAGATCACAGCTCCTGCTGCTGGAACACCTCCTCTTTGAGCCCTGAGGCTGACCCAAGGGGCAGCCAACCTTCCCGCTGCACAGGGGCTCTCTCACATGAACCCCTGGACTGGTCAGTCAGCAGCAAAAGATAAAAAGCACAGAAAGAACCTCTGCAGGTCATCATGGCCCCCTTCTTCTAGCACAGCCACCAAGACCAGGTTGCTCAGAACCATATCTGGATGGCTTCTGAATGTTTTTAAGGATGGAGACTTCCTTCTCTAGTGGACAGAGATAGGTCATGAGAAAATAATGTGAAGCTGCACCAGGGGATGTTCATCTTAAACTAATCAGAAAGAAGTTCACTCAGAGGGGAGTCACTGCAACAGGTCCCCAGGGAGGTCATGTCACCAAGCCTGAGTTCAGGGAGATCCTCAATGAAGCTCTTTTTCACACAGTTTAGTTTTAGGTAGCACTGTGAGGAGCAGGGAGTGGGAGTCCATGACCCTCATCGGTCCCTTCCAGCTCCAGTAATTCTCTAGATCTATTCTGCAGTTGTGTTTCCAGAGGGATCAGTCAAGTCTGGAGGCAAGGGAAAGGTTATCCTCACTTTTACAGCCAGAGCCCAAAGTCCAGACTAAGTCCTTTCCAATCTTAGTGATTCTGTGATTGAAGGCTTTGCCTGGAACACAGCTCGAGGTGAGGCAAGGAGCGGGACTGATCTGCCCCCAGCCAGCCTGCCCCCTCACCACACAGCCCAGCAGCCCTGGGCACCCCCGCCAGCCTCGGGGCCAYGAGCAAAGACACAAGAACATGCTGGCACTATCCAGGAGGAATCCTGGCCTAAGAGCTGCAGGTGAATGCTGGGGACAGCACAGCTGCACAGTTTGGACATGGGCTCAGGTGCCATCTCACACCACAGCCAATACGGGATTTGTGTCATTGATGCCACTGAACATTGCCACCTGCTGAGGCACCTTCTTCAGTCACTCAGGTGCAGGGCTGCTGGGGAGCCAGAGAACCCTAAATGGCACAGATTGGAAGGGACCTTACAGTGCCACCCCCTGCCATGGGCAGGGTCACCTTCCATTACCCCAGACAACTCCAAGCTCCATCCAACCCAGCCTTCCAAGAATTAACAGGGCTAACACCTCCCTCCACCAAAGGAAAAGAATTTCTGCTTCAAAAATACTTCTCAATCTGACCCACAGCATCAAAAACAAGCAAAGAAACTTCAGAACACAATAGCAAAAGTTAGCCATGTACCAGATGCTCCTGGAAGGACAGAGGCATGAAACATCCAAAGGTATCCAAGGTGCTGCTGCTGGTGGAAACCACCTGAAGGAAGCTAATACTGTCCACAAAACACATATTCCAGGATGCTGCTGCCTGCCAGATGGTCAGGAAATGACAGCAGAGGATGAGTGCAGCTCAGGACAATCTGTCTTCAAGCCAGGGCATGTGCACCAGCTTGCATTAACATTTAAAAAACTAAAAACAAATCCATCAAACACGTGGCATGGTTTGCTACTTATTCTGAATGACGAAGTGACAAATGGATGCACCTCTGAAGCAGGGAAGAGGTTTTCCCCATCCACGGGAGAACCACAGGAGGAGATGGTTTGAGAGTCAGGGTGTCATTCTAGTGGAATATGCCTGCAAAAGAGCTGGAGGACGACTCTGGGCAAGGGTGTGACAGGAGTAGAGGGAACAGCTTCCCACTGCCAGAGGGCAGGGTTAGAAGGGATTTTGGGGAGAAACTGTTCCCTGGAAGGGTGTTGGGTCACTGGAACAGGGTGTCCAGAGAATCTGTGGCTGCCCCTGGATCTCTGGAAGTGCCCAAGGCCAGGTTGGACAAGCTCAGAGCAACTGGGATTGTAGAAGGTATCCCTGCCCATGGCAGGAGGTAGCACTGGATGGGTTTTAATGCCACTTTCTGTGATCTGACACAACACTGCACTCAGTACCCAGGTTATATGGACTCACTCATGCCCCCTTCACAGACTCAATCACTTCAGCCTCCATTTCCAAGCACCTCAGTGCCTCCAGGAAGCTCAGTCTCCTCACCACAACACATCCTCACCACGCTGTCAGATTGACTTTGAGGCCTGACCTTCCCTGTCTGCCCACCCTGCAGGCAGTTTGCAGACCCTCCTCTCCAGCACTGCACAAAGCGAGGTGCCCCCACCACTCACCAGCCAGAAGCTGTGTGAGACATCAGCCAGGGCGATGACCAGGGCACAGTTTGTTCCACTCACACTCCACAAAGGGGCACAGCCAGAGGACAAAGCACCCGAGTCAGTCACACACTTGGGAACTGCAGATTTTTGCCTTTTCAGGGATCATAAGAGCTTCAGAGAACACCCTTGAAAAGTAACGCAGCCAATAACCCATCTAATCTCCTGTACCCTGGGATCAGGGAATCAGCAACAAAAAAGCAGAACTCGAGTGTCAGCACCAGAGCTCTGAGCAGCCCTTCCCTGTCAGAATCAGCAGTTTAATAACCCAGCCAGTGCATAATCCATCCCTGTGACCCCACAAGGCACACCCACAGCACACAGTCCCTAACAACATCAGAGCTCCGCTGCAGACTCACAGCACACAAACACCAGAAGGTTTCATTGCCCTCTCCCTGGCACAGCCTGCACTTGGCCAAAAGGAGCCGATGCCAAACTTTGCTTTCAACAACACTAAACTAACACAGTCATCAGCGAGTTATTTCAGAGTTGGACTTTGCTGAAGCCAGCATGGAACTTGGGACTTCATCATTTTGGTCTGATTTTCCTCAAGTAGCCAGTTACCCTGGAAAACAGAGGTTCTCTGAATTGTATGGAATGGGTACACTGCTTGAAAATAAACGGATTATGTCATATTTGCTGGCAAATGGATGAAAATGCTTTACACATATTTAAGAGATAGAAAAACAACCACTGCAGCCAAGCAGGAAAAAATATATTCAACCTTTACAGATGATGTAGAGAGTTTTCCTGGATGTAATTTTGTCCAAACCATTTCATATGAAGAAACAGCTGAAGAGGTGATAACCTCATTTGCTGACAGGATTCTAAATGAGGGGGGAGAAAGAACACAACAAACAACCCTTTGCTAGCATGAAATAATTAATTTATCAATTAAAATCTTCTGAAGTTGTTTTTTTTTTTTTTTTTCCAGACAGATTTTCCAGTGTTCTTGTATTGAATGGGGAAGTGTACTCGTCTGCAACGTACCTCTGGGAATGAGGTGATGTGAGCCACAGAGGTCACAGGCCATACCCAGAGGCCCCCAAAACCCACAGCAAAGGTCTCAGCCTTGCACCAAGGCAGCACTAGATCTTCATTTCACAGAGAGGGAAACAAAAGCAAAGAGATTAATGGATTTTCCCAAGTCACAAAAAGAAGAGTGGGTGTCTGGGCTGGCAATGATAAAATAAGCCAACGCTCCTTCCAAAACACACACTGAAATAAACTACAGATATTCAGCCTTTGTAGAATAGTTTGCCTAGTGCATTCAGAGAGTACTCGTCAGACTAGTGGTAAATTTGTGGCCGTGGCAATCTCAAGAACAACTTTTCCTCTGTGTTGCTTTTAAGAAACTCTCACAATCTCACAGGCATAGTCTCTCTTCCCATCCAAGTATTTTGCCTTCAGCACTGAAAAAAAACACTCAGCACTGAAAAAAAACCCCACTCTGGATTTCTGGATATGGGGCTCCTGATGTTGGGGGTTTAGGGTTTTAAAGCAGAGAAGTACTAGTACTGGAGATAAGAAAAAATTAACAGCAAAGTATTTCTACTTTAAATTCCAAATTCTTTGAGCTAGCTAAAATTTCTGTATCTGAATCTCTTCCGTTTGTGATCTCATGTTTCACTCAGGCATACAGAAATCCACATGGCTTCTCCTATGGCCACACATGCCCTGGACACATGGCTGCTGTGGGGTCAGCACATGGGACATACTGTGGATGCCAGAGTCAGAACATGTCTCCTCCTGAAAAAGACTGACTCAGGACTCTAAGTGATAGGAAACTGATGCTGTGCTGATGGCTGACTTAACTCAGAAGACAAAATCAGTGAGCTCTTAACACTAATCTTGTAAGCTAAAGGCTCTGCAGCCCTCTGTAAGCAATGCTGGGCATTTCCCATCCCCAGCTAAGGGAATAGGATCATGGAAACAGGGACACTCAGAGGATGGGATTGCTTCCACTGTTGTGCAGCACACAACAACACAATTCTCCATTCTCCTGGTCCTTCTCTTTGTGGGGTTTCAGGAAACATCACTGGGGAGGGAAAAACCTCAGGCAGTACCCACCAAAGACAGGTAAATCTTGGGGAGAGCCAAGCACTGAAGGCTGCATCAGCAAGTGTGGTGTGGAGAAGAATGTGAATGCAAATGCACTTTTTATCTCTTTAAAATTTAATCCTTACTACAGATGCAGAGTTTGAGGATAGTTTTTTCCCCATCGCTGCATGGATGTAAATAAAGAGAGGAAATGGGCCCTTTCCATAGTGGATCTTTCAATAGCCAGTTCCTAGGAAGTGGGAAACTGGAAGCCACATAAAGCACACAGGTGCCTTTATTTTGCAGAGTGTGGTTCCTCACCATGCCATTCCCCATGGGAAAGATTCCCACCTCAGCCATCTCCATTGCAGGGGATGGAGTGCACGATGGAAGTGTGTTCCAGTCCCAGCACAGCTGCAGGTGCTGGGTTTGGCTGCCCCCTCAGGGATATGCTTGGCCCCAAGAGCCCTCGCACGCATCACAGCACAGCACTTGTCCAACAGCATTCCCAGGCCGGGACATTTCAGCTACCTGCAGCTCTCAGGCAATTTCAAAGGCTGGAAATGGAATTTTTGGAATACCTCAGCAGGAGGCATTGCTGTGGTAGGGGCAAAAGAGCAGAGAAAGTCCAGCTGCAAGGAACCCACAGTCCCTCCACTAAACATGCAGGAATCCAGTCCCAGGCTGTCCCTCTGCCAGGGATAAACACCATCCTAACCCCAATCCCAGCCCTTCACAGGGAATAGGTAATATGCCACAACTGCTTATATATTACAAAATATGCCCCTGCTCCATACAAAAAACACAGAAAGTTTTTGAAAACTTTGGGGTTTACACAGAGATGGGATGCACCAGCAGACAAACTGAAACCTAATGGTTTACCTTATTGGAAGAAGCTATTAAGTTTCTTAGGAGTTATGTTCAAAGGTGTTCAACAGATTGTTTAATATGATCTACTGCAGACAAAGTATCACTAATGCCCCTATATGGAATTCAAAGATTTAGCATCACCCACTTGACTCAAAAAAACCAACAAAACAAACAATGCACAAAAAACCCCAAACAAATTAAAAGCCCCCCACCAAACCCCAAACCAAACCAAAAACCCCAGAAACCAAAAACCCCTGCAACTTTTTTTAAAAATTACTTTCATCTGAAACCATCTCAGATCCTTCTTTTGAAGCCTGTCAAATAATCTCTCAACAGCTCCAGCTGAAACCCACACAACAGCAGCAAGTGATGTGCAGCATCAGCTGCAAGGAAACAGCTGATATGTCATAGAAGTACCAGGCCACTAGAGGGATTTCTTAAATACACAAAATAAAGACAGCTCATGGAAAAACTGAGAGACTGGTTCTGTCTCCTTTGAGAAATCATTCTGCTCTTAACTATCTGCCAGTTTCTCAGTGGCTGCAACTGGGTAGAACTTTTGTTTTGAAGAGTTTCACTAACCTCTTCAGATCATGTAACCCAATACAAGATCTAATGAGCTGAAATCTAGGGGGGGTTGGCTCTTTATTTTGGTTTCTTCCAAGTAATTCATGCCTTAATTTCCATGCCAGCACGGAACTGGAAGAAATATACCTTTTTTGGATCAGAAGACCTGGAAGAAATACATCCTCCTGAGCAGGAAAGGCTGGAGGCTTGGTCCAGCTATGTGTCCAAACTCCCAGAACCATATATTTTCCTTAACCTCTGGGCTGTCCCAAAGGTGTCTGTAGTAGCCAACAAGCCACACCATCTGCAGGAGCAAAAGGAGCTGCTCAGGTTGGTCAGGTGGGTGATTAATGCTGGGAGATGTAAGACACAATCATTTCTCCTTGGACATCTCACTCTGTTGCAGAGGCAGAGAGATCTGAAGCAGTTTCTCCACAGCAGATCCCTGGGGGACACTGATGTTACTCTGGCTGCCACCGGTGATTCTGATCCACATGCAAGTCCTGCACCTTGCCACAGAGCAACAGAGCAGCCTGAAGGTGACTGAAGCTCTGAACAGGCAGAATGAACCAACACCACTGCACAGCAAATTGGCGAGTGTAGAAAATAAACCCTGCTTAGCCCCAGCCTAGCCCCAAGCACATATTCCTCCCTGCTCACATCTGCACCACGTTTATGAAGCCAGCTCATCCAAAAAGCCAGATGGGATGTTTGTAGGCAAAGCTGCTGGAAGCACTGCTGACAGCAGCTCAATTCTTGCTCTGTGTAACAGAGCTTCCTTCAAGGCTCAGGTATTAGGCAAAAGTCCTGGCAGCAGCCTTCATTTGCATGAAGTCAGAGCAGAGTTCTGCCAGCAGACAGCCATGAGCTCACTAGTCTGAAATAACATCTCATTGAAAAGAGTTTTTGTGGAAGCAACAACTTGTTTGTGTGAGAAATACAGGGAGAAGGGGGAACGAGGGTGTGTTAGGAGTGACAAAATGTGTACCACAAACCCACTCAGGAACTTAACAATGATAATTTCCATTTAAATCCTGCTTCAAGTAAAAAAAATTGAATAATAAATTAAATAAATTAAGAGAAGGTATTTAGCAGCAGTGACATTTTCATATTCCAGTCACACACACTGAGCTTATTTCAGAGTAGTGTTTTGAAAAATTAGTGCAACTGAAGTCTCTGACAGTCAGAGCTGGAGGAAGAAAATATTTGAGGAGGCAAAAGACCCAAAAGCAATTATTATTCTCTGCTAACCAATTTTGAGGAGTCTGGGTAGGCTCCTCCAGAACCCTGGAGCCCATCTCAGAGACAAATAAACGTGAACTCTATCCTGAGCTTCCTACTGAAGGAGCACAGTATCATTTGAAGCAAACACCAGCAGCATCCAGAGACTGATTTATGTGAGTCAAGTAATTCTAAGGAAACAAGACTGGGAAAAATGAGCACAGGGCTGGGCTACTGCTCTGTTGTTCCAAGAACTGATTATGCTAAACCAGATACAAATAGCACATACAGTGCTTGGTCCCTACCAGCAGCTGGCTTTTCTAAACCTCTGGGGGCTGAATCACCCGCTCATCTCTCAGTCCACAGCAGCTGGGAGCTCCCAACCCTGACCTAAGCTGTCCCGTGCAGCAAAAGGGAACAGAAGGGATGCACCTCTGCCAACATCCCACCTCCCTCCTGAAGGTGCTGAAGAAGCTGGAGCCAAGCCAAACCAGAGAAGCAATCAAGTTCCAGGCACTAAAATTACAGAACTCTAGCAAAAAGACTTCCAGAAACCCTCTACAGGCACTAACAGAGAAAAAATGCCAGCCAGCCAGGTCAACACCAATCTGCTTCCCAACTCTGCCAGTACGCAGGATCCAGCAGAAAATTCAGATTTCCAAATCCAACTCCCTGCGATAACCCTCTAAGTAACCCCAGCTCAATCCAGGGGCATCACAAGGTTGTAACAGATGCTCCAAAATCATCGACCCTTTTCTCCATCTGCAGAAGTAACTGGAGTTCTCAAAGTCTTCCTGCTCCCAAAACCTGACTTCATATTAATCCCTCAGGCAGTAGGGGATCATGTCTGTAACATATCCAACCGTGGGCCCTACTGACACCACTCCTCCTCATGACTTTTGAAGCCTGTACAACCCATCAGTAAAACAGATCCCTGAATATTTAGATTTTCAAGACTGAAAACTAAACTCAAGCTATTCCAGCTATTTTTCCCACTGGTAATTCTAGCCAAGAATTGTGGAGAACTAAAATGCAGGCCAGCAATTCCTTAAGACTCCAGAACTCCTTTTGATCCCTCATTTACAGAAAAGAGAAATAGCTTGCCTTTTACTGTTTTCCAAAATAAAACCATAAATCTTTACCCTAATCATACAGTTTCTATGCTGACATATCTTTCAATGTCTTTTTTTTAATTAGGATTTTTGTTAGTCTAGTGTAGTGTGCTAGTATAGCTAGTATAGCAAGTATAGCTAGTTACATGCTAGACTTGCGCATGTAACCGCTGTGTTTTTCACTGAATTGTAAATATTTTTGTCATTGTCTTTATGGGTTATGGTGTTAATTACAGGTTCTGGTTAGACTACAGGCATGCAGTTGTTGTCTTCATTTAAGAAGTATTTCCAAGAGTAAAAACACACTCTCAGTGAACCTCAAGGGGGGGTTCACAGCATTAAGGTGGAGCAGCCAAGGACACTCTGGAACACCCGAGGAAAAGGGAAAATAGTTCCCTGGGGCAGTGGGGCCAAGGGAAAAGCTCAGCACCTGCCCTGATCCTGCAGCACACACCAAGCCACATTTCAATTTCACTCATACACTTCCTTTTTCTGGTTCTCTTTTTGATGCAAAGAGGATGTAACATTCCTGCTTCCTCACATGAGCTGGAGAGCGCTGATGACTGATGCAGACAGAAAAGTTTTGCTACAAAGCTTTACAGGCCATGTTCCTCTCTGCCTCCTAGACACAAACTGTGGGAACAGAATGCGCTTCTCACAGCTTTTCCTGTCTAAAGTCACACTTCCCAACTAACATCTTTTTAAGACTTGCCTGAAGCAGGCTTTTGATTACCTTATGATACAGCAGTCCAACTACAGAGACTTGCTTAAGTTCACTTGGCTGAAGTCTGGGAGGGAATAATTCACAGATTTGAGCTAAAAAGCAGAAGAAAAAGAATCAACGAACCAACAAAGTGTTTGCATTTGTGAGACTTAAACATCCACCTTCCTCATCATAATTAGCAGTTCAAAGTAGGAATGCTGGAAAACAGCCTTCTCCTCCAATCCTAGAATGGTTTGGGGTGAGAAGACACCTTTAAATGTCACTCAGTTTAACCTCCCTCCACTGAAGAGGCATCTTCAACCAGACCAGGTTGCTCAAAGCCCCATCCAACCTGATCTTGAATTTTCCCAAAGTCCCTTGTAAGGACAAAGACAATTGAAAATACAGAGGAAATAACTCAAAGGACAACCTTAAATTCTCATTCTACCCCCAAAGATACAATGCAGCACCTGTTTTAAGAGCAGCTGTTGAGCCAGTGGCAAAACCAAGATTCTGCCCTGCTAACTGAAGAGATAAGCACCTGCTACCAGCTTCAGGATCTAAACTCACACTTTACAGCTAATGCAGCCTCATTGTTGCCACTGGGCAAAATTCAAACCAGGTGCAGCCACATATAACCTTCCCTCTGCAGAGAGATTGAAGTGCAAAACTAAGCAAACTATCCTTTCAGAATCAAGGCAAGCTTGTACCCTGTCTGGAGAAAGGGGGAAAAAAGCATAAATGTAAATTATGTTTTTCTTCCTGACAGGAAAGAAAGTCATTAAAAACAAAATAACCAAAACCAACAACAACAACAAAAAATTCCTTCTGGAGGTGAAGCCTTACAAAACTAAAGTGAAAAAGTTTAAATGAGCCTTAACCATGGCACTGCAGTTTACATGGACTCCCACTAATTGAGATCCTCATGAGCTCCAGAGGGTTTCCTCACCCAGATCAAGATCTGCTTATCTTTAGAACAGGTGTGTCATTCCTATCAGTGCATCCAGACAGAATGAAAGAAAAATAGCTGGAATCTAATAATCCCATGCATTGCAGTCACTCAGGCACCAGGGATGATACAAAGATCCCATCAGTACCAATATTTTAATAGTCCCTGGAAAAGGAGCAAGGACAGACTTTCGTGAAAGCATTTCCCCACCCCAAAACAACACAATCAGCTCTCATGCTGTTTTATCTGATGCTACAGTTAATTACATGCAAGCGACGGGGAAAAACATACTGACTATGTAAATAGCTGGTCAGAATGGAAGCAGAATACACACCAGCCTTCACTCCTGAGTAAGGAGATTTCACTTCCCAAAATATCTTACAGCTACCTCAAATAAGCAACCGCTTCTCCAAAAGAAATCTAAGAAATTCTGCTTCATAGGCCATTTACATAATTCCAGTCCTCTGCAGTGAATTCAGTCTCTGGTACAAAATTTAGCCTATTTTTAGCAGCACCACACAGTGTCAAGGAAGAGGATCAATGTGTTATGCTGCAAAACTTTACCACAACGAAAGCTCAGAAAATTTTGATGACTGAACTCCATTTGGAAGCATATACCTGACCCACAGTCAGACAGAAAAAGTTTAAAATCAACATGTAGCTGTTAAGTTCCCTGTCAGCTTCTCCAGAAAGAACAAGCTCTGGTCCAAGGGCACCAGATGCAGCTATACAGACAAATGCATGTGGCAGCATACACAACCAAAACCAATCATTTCATGTTTAAAAACTGGATTCAGGCACTGTATGAGGCAAATTGTACACAAAATAAGGAAAAAAATCCCTTTTTTCTTAACTGATGAACCTATCAGCAGTACCAYGTGCCTGTATGAAGGAGCCAGGCATTTTAGCAGATGGCCAAATATTCACCTGGTACAGCTGGGCATTTTGGGAAAAGAGGGCAAAAAATCCACCTCATAGAGAACATAAGAAAAAAAAATCTTATTCCTATATTTCTCTACCCTGAAATTTTGGTGCATGTGGGCCCCATTTAGCTGTAATCCCCCCTTGGCCATGAGCACCATCAAAATCCATGATGCTTCACCAGAATAAAGGAAATGAGATGCACAGAAACAGACTGGATAATACCAAGTCTGAGACATCATCCCACAGGAAGGAAATACCAGGTTCTGACAGACAGCACCCCACATCACCTCAGTCCTCTCTCGACCCCACAGCCCAGATGGTGCTCCAGGGAACCTCCTTGGACAAGGGATGACAGCAGTGCTGGGCGATGTTCTGCATACCATGTGCATCACAGACCTGTTTTCAGAGAATACAAACCCATGAAGACTTTCTGTCCCAAGGGACTCAGATAAATAACTGCAGGTGTGTGACAATTTACATAAGAGATGAAAAAAGCCCTTCAGTCTCTGGTTCAGTGCAAATCACTGTTTCCCTCTCCCCTGGATGAGTCCAGCCAAACCTCCCAGGGACTGACCCTTCCCCAGCTGCACTCAGACACCTGGGTTCCCCAGGTGACCAGGCAGCTTTCTGAACAGACAATGTGTTCCATTTGACAGAAAATGCGAAAGAGAAAGGACAAAAAGCAGTTGGAACAACAGCCTTTATCCCAAAGGTCTGCCACCAACAGCCCACATCAATTTCCAAGACAGTCCTGGCAGCAACAGACTGATTGTGGAGTCTCTGTCGCTGGAGATGTTAAAAACCTGAACTGAAACAGTGCTGGGCAGCCTTCACCAGGCACCTTCTGGAGGTGCCTTCCAGCACCTGGAGATCCATGTTTTAGTCAAGCTGGAACAGGACTGGGGAAGGGGTGAGCACTTTGTCCCAATGACAAGAGGACAACAGCTGGAACTGGTTCATGCTTCCAGACTTGCCCAAAATAAGGAGCTGAAATAGCCTGTGTGCCAAGTACAAGTGAAATTGCCCCTTCTTTTAAGGAACTGTATTGGTTTTGCTTGGCCCAGTTTTTGGAAGTGGGGGGGCCAAAAAGATGGCTCCTGTGAGAAGCTTCTGGAGGCTTCCACCATGTCCAGCAGAGCCAATTGCTGTTGGCTCTGAGGATGATGGACATGCCACTGACCAAATCTGGGCCAATTGGGGAGGTGGTTATGCCTCTGTGAAAATATATTTAAGAAGAAATCAAAACAATGGGAGCACACAGTAGTGTTGCCAGTGGAGGAGGCTGAGAAATATGTGAGGGATGCAGACATCAAAGGCAGTGGAGAAGGAGGGAGAGGAGCTGCTCCAGGTGCCAGAGCTGGGATTCCTTTGCAGGCTGTGGTGATGACCATGGTGGAGCAGGCTGTCCCCTGCAGCCCATGGTGACCATGGTGGAGCAGGCTGTCCCCCTGCAGCCCATGGTGACCATGGTGGAGCAGGCTGTCCCCTCAGCCCATGGTGACCATGGTGGAGCAGGCTGTCCCCTGCAGCCCATGGTGACCATGGTGGAGCAGGCTGTCCCCTGCAGCCCATGGGGTCCACAGAGGGTGCAGAGATCCACCCGCAGCCCGTGGAGGAGGGAGGTCCCCRCGCYGGAGCGGRCGGAYGCYGAGAAGGGGCTGTGTCCAGCAGGAGACCCACGGAGAGAGAGGCTTTGCTCCCGAGATGGAACAGCCTGGCCTTGGCACTGCACCCAGTGGATGAGGGACCCCACGGTGCAGCAGTTTTGGGATGACTGTCTGCCCGTGGGGGGACTCACAATGCAGCAGATGTGTGTGGACTGCTGCTCGTGAGAGTGGAGCCACACTGGAGAGGTTCACAGAGAAATGTCTCCCGTGGGAGGGACCCCACGGCAACGCAAGGGAAGGACTCCTCTCCCTCAGCAGCCACAGACGATCCGGTGATGAACTGACCAACCCCACACCCTCAACTGAGCAACCCCACACCCTCAACTGACCCCACACCCTGTTCACCCCCCGCTGCTTTGCACTGTCCGTGGGAAGGGGGGAGGGAGTGGGGAGAAGATCGGTGTCTTTGAGGGTTTTATTTTATTTCTCATTCTCCTCCTCTGACTTCGTTAGTAATAAATTCACTTCCTAACTTAAATGGAGCCTGTTTTGTCCACGGAGTTTCCTCCCTGTTCCTTATCTCAACTCATTAACCCTTTTGTTATTTTTTTTTCTTCCTTTGCTCTTCTCTGCCCAGTGGTGGTTGGGGAGAGCGAATGAGCAGGTGTTGTGGGTGCCTGGCTTTTGGCCAGCATTCTAAACCATGACAGGAACAAATTAACAGGAGCTCTTAACAGCCAGTATTGGTTGCAGCTGGTCTCTGACACATTTCCACAGCTTCAGGTGGTTCAGTGGACAGGCCAGTGCACAGCCCGAGCAGCCTGCATCTCCACTGGAGAGGAACCCCAGCCCTGGGGGACAGACAAGGCTGGCATGAACGGTTCAGGAAGTAACCAGATGACCCTTTGAGGTATTTTCATTCCTACTTTGTACACATCAAAGAAGAGAAAAAAGCTCGAAAACTACACCTCCCTGAGCTTCGAAAACATCCAAGGACTTAGCATAACCAACAGCCTCTGCTACAGAACTCTGTCTCGCTGTTTCTTTGGGGCAACAACTGGATTTCAGTCTCTAAACCCACCACCTGCACTACAAGGCACCAGGTAGACAATGGCACAAGGGACAGACACACAGACAACAGGGAAGACCTGCCTCCAAATGTGGTTGCCAAAAGACAGCAGGCAAAATAAATGGTTGTATTTTCAGAGATACAGAGCGTGCTGGATTCAGAAATAAAAAAAGTAATTAAACACACACAATGCACTATGCTCATTAGTGTCACAGAACTCTTACACATTCCAAAACATCCATTTTATGGTATTATCCCTGCACCTCTGGAGGACTATTTATTCACTTTATGGAATATCCCAGTATTCACGCTGCTGTCTAGTAGACCCTAATAGCAAGTGTGGGACAAGATGCTCTTTAATGACATCAAAAAGGCATCAGATTCTGGCAATTTGTGACCACAGCAGGGGAAAACAAAGAAACTCCTGCTACGTTGCATGTTGCAATCACACAGCTCACACCTCTTTTATGGCAGAACTGCTCAGTTTTTAGCTGCAGAGTGGTTTTTGTCTTGCCATGCAGACCTCAGCAAGGCACAGCAGTAATTTTCGGCTTCCCTTCAAACATTTCTACTGAGTAATTTCATTATGTCACTTGTTTCAGTTTGCCAGGACTTAAATGAAGGAGAGAGACCCAAAGGACAAAAAAACCCAGAAACTATGGATACTGGGATGGGAACAGTTCTTTAGCTTTCCCCGGTTTTCCATTTTTATGTAATTTTACTGCACTTTGGTGTAAAAATGACCTCAGCAAGGAAGTGTTCTTAACTGACATTTATTGATTCTTCAATCTCCAGTCTTGATAGAATTCAAGAATCTCTTGTAGGTTGCTTTACCATTCTTCCCCAATTTCCCGTGCTAGAAACTGGAAGTATTTACTCCTGTCCTTTCTTTTGGTGCAGTCACCTAAATGCACGTTTTCTGTCAGATGGACTCTCTGCAACTTCTTGCATACCTTAATTGCAATTCCAAAGCTGTTCAAGTCCCATCTCACTCTTGACCCCTCTTAGTCTATGACTTTTATTAAAACTACATAATAAATAAATTTAAAGTATCTACAAATACAAGCAGGAAACTAAATCCCACTACAATTTAAATGACAAGCCAAGTGAAATGTCAGTTAATTTCTAAAAGCTACATTTCAATATTGCCACGTGGAAGTCATAGCACAGGTGAGTACATCTGAAATAGATGCAAAACACCAGTGGACAGAAGCAGGAGAGGCAGAGCCAGCAGACTGGAACTTCAGCATTCCTAAGGGATTAATAGTGACCTTGAAGATTAAAGTGACCTCGCTGCTCAAATGGAGACAAGGGCAGAAAACACAGGGTCTTTGAAAGCCAACACTTCCCTATGAGTAATAACAGCCATTAAAGTTTTAAATGATCCCTGCGTCTCATTGGAGTTTGTCCTCTATGAGGAATTTTTTACATTTGAAAAGTAAACCATTAAAGAATAAGAAAATGCTCAGATATCATCAGCTAGTTCCAGACTAATAATAAATAATTATGAAATAGAATTATTATACTGATCTCATCAGCTTCTATTTTCAGCTACAACCAGTCCTTTTAAGTTGAAACCACTCCCTCACTGGAGCTGTGTTATAGGATATCCACTCATCTCTCAACTGGGATTTATTCCAGCTTTCCACCTGGAAATTTCTAGCTGTCTCACTATCATTCACATTATAATTTCTGAAATACAAGCACACTGTGATCCCAAACCAGGCACAGAATTTCAAGCACAAAAGGACCTAATAATTACTGCTCCTGTGCACTAACTCATTTATGCAGGCATTCAGTGCCCAGATTAGTAAGAGATGAGAGAGAAGATGGCCCACTAGGATGAAGCAGATGAAATTACAGGCAACTTGCCTTGTTATACCATCACTTAATCCAAGGCTAAGGAAAGTGTAGGGCAGTGTGACAAACTGCTGAATGCAAACAATTTGAGTGTCCACTGCAGCCACGGTGAACCTGCCTGATAAGCAAACACTCTATACCTGTAATCCACTGATCTCAAATAAACACAGCCAGCACCGATAAGGCTCAAAACTAAACCCCACAACCTCAGCCCACTCAAAAGAGGGTTAGGGCACACTGGCTTCTGGGTCATTTTTGTCCGCAATCAAGATCCCTTTCCCTCCCTTTCCAGCTCTCCAAGCCCAACATAAATAATGCTGTACACCTTTTCTGCCAGTTTCCCATCCGGGCTGGGAGTAGAGGCTGAGCCCGTGCCAGGGATCACACCAAACCCAGCCACACCAGCAGCACCTAAAAGCACCCTCCATGGCTATAAAATAGCTTGACTTGGATCCAACAGACAGGTTTTTTCCTAAGGTTCGCCTCTTGCGGGCCTCAGTCCATTTCCCACAGCGCTGGGTATTTGGGTGCTCCAAAGGGACTGATGCCTTAGGATTTCAGCTTCTATATTTTTCAGTATCTATAACCCTGGAATTCTTTAGTGTACAGTTCTAAGCTACTGCTCTGCCATTTTTACACAAAACAATTCCTCTGCAGGCCCCAGACTCAAGGACACCTCACTGTGCCAGACCCCAAGAGATGGAAACAGCAGAGAATTGGGGGAGCCAAGTTGGAGTGAATGACTGCATTGGCTGCAGCTGCAATTGGAGGATTCAGCCCCGATGTGCAAATGGACAAAACTGATAAAGGGTGAAAAACCCGTGAGCCATTGTCCATTGTGGGTGCAGCCCCTGGGTGGGCTGGGACTGCCCTGAATGCACCCGAAGGCCCTGCAACAAACAGAACTGCTTTTTATTCTCTGAGTTTTGTCCAGACTCTGGTTTAGGTAGCCGGATCAGGCACCAGGGCAGCTGTGACCCTTGCTCCTTCACAAGAAGGGATGACCGTCCTCTCCAGCACGGCTCCTCAAGCTGACAGGGGACGATCCAGCTCGGCTCCTGCGGCAGAAACAGGAACATTGCCATTCCCACCGGCTCCGACGGCTCACAGGCCGCCCACGACCCAGTGCGCCCCGGCGGTGTCGGGACAGAACCCGGGCTGTCCCTCAGGAATCCCCGCC
>NW_026623651.1:121174-150625 GCF_030028575.1 Malurus melanocephalus | reverse complement strand
CAGAACCCGGAGCGGTCCCTCAGGAATCCCCGCCGTGAGGGGAATCAGCACAGTCCCGGCGTTACCCGGCCGAGCCTCCCCGCCGCGGTCACCGCGGGACATGGCCGGGCCCGGCCGGGGCTCGGTGTGAAGCTTCCCGACCCCCGGGCAGGGATGCACAAGGGAAGGAAGGGCTTTACCGCAAGGAAGAGCTTCACTGCACGGCCACGGTGCCTCGGTGCCAGCTGGCCCCGCACCAAATGGCCCTCTCGGCTTATTAGTGGCCAGCGAGTCCTTCCGAGGCTGCTGACAATCTCCTGCGAAATCGAGTCATAATTAAGGCCAAAGCGAACAAGGGATCACAAGGCTGCCCAGCATGCATCTTTTGCTCAGTATCAGGATAACAAAGCTTGAGATTAATTGATACAGACTACACAAAGGAAATTCAGTGCCTGCTTCAAACTCATTATCTCTTAACCCTTCTTTACTGACACTCATAAAGCTTCCACCCTAGAAATCTGCTGGAGGAATCCACGGTTGAATTTCAGCCCTCAAGCCATGCACAGAGAGCATATGGGAGCTTGAAAGATGATACATGTTTTCAATATTCATTCCCAAGATCTACATTTGGGCATTTTAAAATGCTGACTTACTCAAGACAACGTTGAAGTAGAATATAAGTGGCAATGGAGGAATGCAGATCCTTGACAAACACCACTCCACTGCCCTCCTCCCCTAGCTGTCCCAGTTACTCAGGGACACAGGTAAACCCTGAAATCCATTTGTTGAAACAAGTCTGCCTGAAACACAAGATGCTCCCAGAAGCGGACTGAATGGTTTCACTTGTTCTCAACAGACTTGGTAGATATCCTGTGTGAGTTTTCTCTGAGTGGGTACTTTGTGTCCGAAACATCCCCAGTTCTGGAAAAGCTCAAGTCTTACTTGGGAGCAGAACTAAATCCCTTCAAGGAGCCATTGCCATCCCTTGAGAGTTGAGCTGCCTCTCACTCTCTGTGGCAATGCAGAGCATCCTCAGAACTTCCTTTGCAGTGGCTGTGACATTTTAGTCATTCTCATTTTACAAAGCTTGACATTTTCAACAGCAGATTTTCCACTTTAGCCATGCCTTGTGCCTGTGTGCAATACTCTTAAAGAGGGAGTGATACTCCTATAAGAACCTCACCATGTTTTAAGTTATATTAAAGTAAGTCCTCGCAAATACTGTCACACAATATAGCAGAGACCTTAAGTCTAGTGAGGATAATGCAAGTAACGTACGGAAAAAACTGTAGAGCCAACCAATTATCTATGGGACTTTTAAAAAACCCAAATTTACTTTGCACTTGTACAGCGAGAGGCATTTCAGGATGCACTCTGCTTTGGTGATCACAAATGTGTTTAAAACTCCCACAAAGATTTATAAACACCAAGCTTAGCTGAATCACAGGCCATGTGAGGTCTGATAATATCTCTTTTTATATACATCTGCTACAAGGAAACCTCAACTGGCAAAATTCCCACCAATAAAAACGAATGCAGAGTCACAGATCTACACACACACAAGTGTGGATTTACCCACTGCCACACACCACACTTGTGTGGCACCCCAAATTTAGCCTGATAGCATAACTTGTTTTGTACACCTGCAATACGAAAGAAAAAAAAAAAAAAAAAAAAAAAAAGAAAAGAAGATCCATGTACTGATTATAGCAGGCACTGATGTTCTGCAGAGCCCTGTTCTTGGAGACCAATTAGAGCCGTGTTCCCGAAGCACACACAGAAACGTCTGTTTAATGACAGTTCAGTGATGTGACTGGGAGGAAGGTCCTCCCCACGCTCCTGCAGACAAAGTGAAACTAAACTTTATTAACTTTCTAAGTTAACAGGAGTCTCACCACGGATTTCAGTGAACTTTGGATCAGGCCCTACAGCACTATTTGTTATTTTACACCACGACCGCACTTTAAATCTGTCTGGGGTCCTTCCAAGCAATCCTGTTCATCCAACATTTATGTCAGGTCGAAAGATTACTTTTTTCTTTGTCCTCTTGCAAAGGCAGATCGACCAGTTCCCAAATCGCTCTAATTCCTCCACCCCGACCCCCGTTTGACTGCCACAGCTGCCCCCATGTTGCGATTTCTGAATACATCTTTGAATCCATCTTCCAGCCTCCAGCCTAGCAACAATGTTCCTTTCAATTCCCACCGGCACCTACCCAGCCCGCCCGCTCTCCAGCCCTGGCACATCCCGACCAGCTCCCACAAAGCCCGGGATTTACCACCGGGAGCCGGCCCCACGCTCCCCGCCGGAGTTCTCCGTGCCTGTGGATTTGGACACATGCTCCGGCGGTGAATGTTCCCAGGCTCCGGGCCAGCTTTGCTGGGATAACTCATCTCCCTGCGGCTCCCGGCAGAGCCGCCGCGCTCCCGACACGCGGGGGGGACCCCAAACGGGGCCCGAGCTCTCCCGGCCGCCACAGCCCGGTCCCGGCTCCTCGGGGGGATCCCGGGACGGGGCCCGAGCTCTCCCGGCCGCCACAGCCCGGTCCCGGCTCCTGGGGCGGGCGCAGCCGCTGTCTCTCCGCGCTCGCCGGGCGGAGTTCCCTGGTGCCGGCTGCCCGCACAGCCCCTCTCCCGCACCGCCCCCGGCCCTTACCAGAGCGCTATGCGGCTCTTGGGGTAGCTGAGCCTCTCGATGCAGCCCAGGACATGCGGCAGCGTGTGCGCGGCGTTGCGGGCGAGGATGGCGAGCAGCACGGTGGGCTGCAGCAGCGCCGACTCGGGCAGCGCGGGCGGCTCGGGGCCCGGCGGCTCGGGCGGCTCGGGGGGCTCGGGGATGGCCCCGCAGCCGCGCAGCAGCGGCGGCAGCAGCAGCAGCAGCAGCAGCGAAGCGCTCGCAGCCATGATGGGCGCGGGGCGGCCGCCGAGCCGCCGGCAGAGCGGGCTCCGGCCCGGGGGACGGGGAGGAGGGGGGACGGCGAGGAGGAGGGAGGAGAAGGGAGGAGAGGAAGGAGGAGCGGAGCGGAGCAGCGCCGCCGCCGCGCCGAGCCCCCGAGCCCTGCTGGCCGCCCCCATCCCCGGCACCGCCCCGACCCCGCGCTGCCACCGCCCCCCAGGTGCCGCCCCTGAGCCGATCCCCCCGTCCCCCATGAGGCTGCGGTCAGCGCTGCCGCTCAGCACCCGCGGTAAAAGCTGCTAGCCCGTTTCTCCTACCCGAGTTTTGGGTTTTAAAGAGGCTTTGGGAGTGTTGCTGCTAACGCTAACACGCCCTGAGTTCGATGCTGAGGTGAAGATCTTGCCCTCATCCTTCCCACACATGTAGGGAATTAAAGTAACGTCGAGCTTTTGTAATCAAAAAGTTTTTGGCAAACGGGACATCCGTACGAAACAGCCGCACACGCTACACCCATCCCATGCTGCAGGAGGGATGTCCTGTCCCAGCTAGAGCACAGCTGAAAGATTAATATCACAGAATCATAGAAAGGCTTGGGTTGGGAGGCACCTTAAGGACCAATCACATTCCAACCCCCAGTCATGGCAGGGATACCTTCCACTATCCCAGGCTGCTCCAAGCCCCAGTGTCCAACCCGGCCTTGGACACATCCAGGGGCAGCCACAGCTTCTCTGGGCACCCTGTACCATGGCCTCCTCACCATCACAAGGAAGAAGATCTTCCTAATATCTAATCTAAACCTACCCTCCTACAGTTTAAAGATGTTCCCCTTGTCCTATCACTATCTGCCCTTTTAAAAAGTCACTCTCTGGTTTTTAAGCTGCTCTCAAGTACTGGAAGGGGCTGTAAGGTCTCCCTGGAGCCTTTTCCTCTCCAGACTGAGCAACCCCAGCTCTCTCAGCACCTCTTCTATGAGGAAAGGGAGTACAGGGAAGATTTCCACTGTACTTTGTTGACTCACCTACCACGGATATGTTCCTGTGAATGGATGGCAGTTTAGCATAAAAATATATAAAACATATTCCAGCAATTAAAATTATTGGGTCATGATCTTAAAAGGGGCACAGTAATCACAGCTCTCTTAGAAGTTAATAGGATTTGGGCATGCTAAACCCTTTTCAAGATAAAATCTCTAATTAACTCTAAGGGCCCCATCTCGGCGTGTGTATTTGGGTTTTAATGTGGGTAGGAAGTCCGAGGTGAACAGACCCACTTTGAGCAGGCACTACTCTTGGCTGTGTGCTTGCAAGACTCAAATAGAAGGAAACTTTTGACAAGCAAACAATTGTCTAATTATGCATAATCTCATTGTGAATTGCTTGCACACAGGGAAAAAAAAAAGCCATCACAAAAAGGATCATCCCAGCAAACTCCCATAAAGAATCTCCCGAGGTGATAGAATTATCCGCATTAAAATTTGAGAAACTCCCTCAATTTGTAGGCATCTCCCTGAACAATTAGTGCAAATATGTTCCTCCTGTTTGCCCTTCGCGATGTCTTTATAATTGTCCGTCTAGAATGATACATTAATGAGGCTTTTCTTTCATGGTTAGTTTGCCACATGTTGCTTTTCTGCTTGGATTCATTCACCGAATAGAAGGAGCAGCTTTGCAGCCTGTGCGAGGCGATTAGAGTTCCGCAGGAGCCAGCCCAAAGCACACGCGCGGAATTCCGCTGCCGCCCACGGGACCGCTCACTTTTGGAGGGTGGGGTCTCAAGCTGCCCGATTTATACTCGATGTGGAGGGCTGGAAGCTGGCATTTTCCACCCACTGGGCATTCAAGCTGGGTCTCAGTCCTGGTCTTAAGAGATTTCAGCAGTAATACGCCCCTCCTGTGCCTGCCTTTGCCGCAACTCCGAGTGTGCTTTCACCCTGTGCAGCTCTTGATGTCCTCAGTGAAACCTAAACTACCTTCGTCTCTTTTCAGACCCTCCCTTGTTTCTGCTTTGTAAGCAGCATCGGGGCCATAACCATTTGCTGGGGGCCTCCGGCAGCATCCCACAGATGGTCATTCGCTCTCCAAAGTGGCGTTCCCTCGCTCTCACAGCTCCCTATGCTGGCCGGCTCCTGCGGAACATAAAAGGGGGAGAGCAGCACATGCCTGAAACATGAGATGTTCTTCCATGCAGAACAGAAGGCAGTCACTCAGCTTTATCTCTCACTCCCAGCCGTGCAGCGAGGGGTGAAGTTTGGAGAGCTCAGGTAAATGGTCACTCTGGCAATTCCTGTCATTCCAATGACATGCAACGATATGCCTGCCTATAAATGTGTATGACTTAATGTGCACACACAAAGAAATCCCCACACATTCTGGCTTCTTTACTGGTGGCCAAATTTTTATTTTTAAGCCCAGACCCCATCCTGCTGTGACAGGACAATGAGCCACTCTCTGCTGAAATGTTTTGGCTTTGAGGAAGTAATGGCTTTCTGCAGACACAAGTCTCACAGAAACCAACTGAAGTAATTTGTTTCAACCTCCTCTAAACATCCACGGCAAACAAGATTCCAGCTGTGAGAAGTGTCTCTGGAAGTGGCATACTCCCTCTGTTTGGCAGGTGACAGACCCTTCGTGAGGCAGCTTTCTTCTAAAGCTGACTCATTTCCCACATTATAGAAAACAGATTCCACGCTGCTGATGTAAATGTATCTACAAGTGTCTATAGATGAGTATTTCCTTTCACTTGCTTCTTCACCTCTAAGAACTCAAATCCATCCACTTATTTTCCCAGCAGCTGAGTGAACCATTGTTGCCAACTCTTCCATAAAAGCCTTGAAGATTGGATTTTTAATATCCTATTTATTTATTTATTTATTCTGTGCCTGGGGAATTGAAGTGCTGGCTAACACAATGCTTTTTAAGCAGCCAACTACCTCAAAATTCCTTGAATTAGATTGGCCCAAATACGACTTCCTCTGGCTACAATCCACATGCCAATTTATGTATTAAATACATATAAACTAATTTTCATTGATGCTTTATTATAGAACAGCCAATATTTGAAATTTATCAGAAGAAGCACTGAGACAGATGGAGCTGGAAAGCCAGACCTGGTACAATTGGCAATAAGGCTAAGCTTGTTCTCATTGAAAGTCAGAGATATTTCTGGCAGAGCAGGTAATAGGTGCTTTAAATGGCAATACCTTAAATCCATGTCCTTTATGCTGTCTGTAGCAGCTCTGACCACAGCAGCTAATGTATTCCTTGCTTTGGAGCCTTTGGGAGAGGGGACTGGGAAAGGAATACATTCATATATACATATATACATATATACATATATACATATATACATATATACATATATACATATATACATATCACACACACACACATATATGTAGATATATAAATGTTTCCTGTAAAGGGTTGACAGCAGCGCCCTAGGCCGTGGCTGGGAAGGGGGTTCGGAACGCAGCGGAGGCGGAACGATCGGGGCGGCGCGGCAGTTTCCGGGGGGCGCTGCGCCGCGCTCCCCGCCCGGACTGAAGCCGCGTTGCACAGGCAGGGACAGCGCATGGAGCCGGCGGCGGGGCCCGGCCGGGATGGGCTTTGCCCGGCCCCGGGGAGCGACGGCGGCACCGACCCGGGCCAGGGCTCCTCCGCGGCTGGACGGACCTCGGGGGCACGGGGCGGCTGGTCGGGGGCGGCTGGTGGCAACTGGATCGCGATTCACCCCACGGTAGGCCGGCGCGGGGGTCTCTCGGGGGTCCCGCTTTCCCCCCCGGACCCCGCAGGATTTTCCCCTCGCCACTCTCGAGGTGCACGTGGGGTCCCCCCAGGAGGGTTCTGGGAGGAAATGTCAATATAACTTACTTTATTGGGTGTGTCGAGGGGGGCTTCGGCCCGTGGGGTGCTCGGGGAATGCCATTGCCAGCAGGGGCGGAGGTTGTAAATCATAGAATATCACTTGGGAAACGTAGACACCGTAAACTTTGACTCCATCTTAACACACGGAAAACAAGGAGGTGTTTAATTTGGCCACCGTCTTATGTTCATGGGCTGTGGCAAAAATAGGTAACACTATTTACCCAAAAATAGGTAAAATTCCACAAAACTAAAGCTGTTCCAGGAATAGTTGTGATTCTTCATGTATTTGTTTATTTTGCTTGCTTTTTTAAAGTGCCAAAACCCGGGGATGTGAAAAAATGAGCTTTTGAGATACTGTCAGAAAACAAGTCCTGTTTTTTGATTGCCTTAAAACTGGTTTGAGACTCCAGTGGCTCCTCTGGCTGTAGAGATTCTGGGTTTGATCTGGGCATTCTTCATATGACCTGTGCTTTACCTTCACCAACGTTCCTGTTTGTGTCTCAGTTCACAGAAATGATGTCACTTGATGTATCTGACAGCACTCAAGTCTACGCTGCCTTTCTGGTGTACCTGGACCTCTTGGAAGGTAAATCAGGGAAATGACTGGGTCCTAACAAATGTCTTTGCCCTTAGGAGCTGTTGCATTAATTAAGCATTAATTGGGGTAGGACCTTGGTCCTTGTCCTTGGTGTCCATTTGGAGACTTTTTGTGCTAAGAGTTTCTATCCCGTGCCTCTCTGGAGCCTGTACAAAGATGAGGCCCCGTTTCATCCAGCAATTCCAGGTGCAGATGTTCCTGTGCAAAGCCAGCAGCATGGGGAAAAATCCAAAAGAGGAGTAGGGGAAGGAAAGGGAGTGTAGGAAGGTGAAGTTACAAGTTCAGTGGCTGTCGTTGCAATGGTCCTCAGTTGTAGGTTAATGTGAGGTTGCTCAGTCATAATGTTTCACCAAGGTCACCATTTGCCAAAYGCCTGCTGTGTGCTGGCCTGTGTTCTGCAAAGGGCAGGGATTCCTCTAGCAAAGATCATTTGCAAGTGTGGTAGCAGTAATTTATAACAATTGTGGTAATACTATATAACAAAACAGTAATTTATAACAAATTGTMGGTGTTGTGCTTAGGCTGTGGCTTAGGGGAGGACCTGACAGTGTCACTCTAGTGGTGGGACTCCATGATCTCAGAGGATTTCCAGCCAAAATGATCCTGTGAAATCCCATGCAGTCTGCTCAGTGGAGCAGAGTTATGTGATATATAAACTTCTCCTGGATCCTTCCAAGTTGGCCTTATTGAAAAGGAACTGTGAGTAGGCAGCCAGCCAGCCTGAGAAAAATATTTCAGTTTTGCTTGGAGCTTGGTGCTTCTCAAGGTCAGGGAAGGGAGGGATTTTGCGGGCCAGAAATGGCTGTGTCTGTTACTGTCTGTTACACTTCTGAAGAAAATGCCTTAATAGGCTTTAAAAGAAGATTTCTGTAGTTCTGCAGCAAAAACTTCAGCCTTATCCCTTCAAGGAGGAGGGAAGAACCATGCATTGTCATTAACCATGCTTTTACCACCTGCCCCTTCACAGTTCAGGGTACTGTGGAAGTCCATATTTGAGTGACAGTGCTGCAGAGGGCTAAAGCTGCACGGTTTTGTCTTCTTTTTTGCCTTTTTGAAGCAGAGCTTTGTCAGACAGATCCCTGTTCACCATCCATTGGTGCAGCTCTGGACGCAGTGAGCTGGTCCTGCTCCGAGGGTTTCTTTAGCAGGATTGCTTCTTGGGAAGGGAATTTGGCAGATCCGGGGAGTTTTCCTGTGAGGAGAAGGAGGCAAAACAAAACCTTCGATGTCAACTTGATACTTCATACTTGACTGATTGAAACTGGTGTTTTGTGTTCTGCCCCTGTCATCCCCGCCCAATGTTTTTAGGGAGGAACTGGCACGAGGTGCAGCCCGTGGGGGTGGCAGAGCTGCAGCTGGTGTGTTTGCACGGCCGGGCCAGGGAGCACGAGGGGCTGCAGGTGATGGTGCCGGTGCCTGCACACATCCTCATCAGCCACGAGAGGTGAGGTGTGCTCCGGGCTCGGCTCGGGTTGCTGCGGGCATTGAATGGATACATTTTATCGGCTTGGTCAAAGGGGAAGGGGGAGGAAACAGAGGAATATTGGAGGAAAGCGCCCTCTCAGCCTGTGAGCAGTTATTTTGGGTGCTGCACACACAGGCAGCTTGGAGCATTAAGGAAATCTCAGCTTTGCATCACTCTCTGCCTCTCCCTGTCTGGGAGTGTTTCTTGTGTGTCAGCTTCCTGCAGCAACTGATGCCCACTGATAAACACTTCCTGTAGTCTGGAGTTGCACATGTGCTGGGAGATAACAGTGGATACCGAAGTATGTGTTTGAGAGGCAAAGTTAGGACACAAGACCTTCACAGCTTATGTTTTGAGCATTCTTGTGCTGATTTTGTAGTCTGGGAAATGTAGCAATTCTTCCTGAGCTGCTGGACTTGAAAGGACCCAAGAGGAAAAAAATCGTCTTGGAGCTGCCTAAGAATCAGCTTTTTTTATTGTCAAATTTGTGCATAAGCCTCGTGTGGTTTGGTTGGCTTTTGTTTTGAAACTGTAATTTGGCTGCTTTGAGCAGGAAACTCCTCTTACTTTAGATTTAGAGTTTCATGTG
This sequence comes from Malurus melanocephalus, assembly GCF_030028575.1. Lineage (NCBI taxonomy): Eukaryota > Metazoa > Chordata > Aves > Passeriformes > Maluridae > Malurus > Malurus melanocephalus. Next base: position 141,236 of record NW_026623651.1, on the reverse strand, counting down.
TCTGTGATTTTTCACTTACTTTCCTCACAAATGCAAGAACAATTGTTCAAGCAGAAGACAGCACAGCCATGAATTTGTGACATACAGATATTTGCAGCCTAGAGAACTTCTACTTCAGTAATTTTAAAGTCTGTTTTAACTGGCCCTTAGAGCATCCTCAGACACAGCATGATTTAGTCCCTGATAAAGGCTGCCTTCTCTTGTTGGCATTTGCCACGACGGCTCTTAAGGCCTTGACTATTTCAGCTGCATCATGTGGTTGTATATTTTTTAGCTTCTTCTGTTCCCACTCCTGCTAGGAGCTGGCTCAGGCCTGGCTTTTTAGAGATCTTGCTGCTTTTTGCTGTTTCCTCCTGCTCTGTGGGCAGCAGCCTGACACAGTGGGAGGCTGCTAATTAATGGTACTTATTAGATGTGTGTGTGCACTCTAGGAATGAAGTTTTTGCTTTTTATTTTGGGTTTTAGAAGTGACAGATCGATGTCTTGCTAACAGACTTTTATCTTTATTTTGCTGTTTGTTGGGTGAGGGGGAAGAAAATGATTTACTGGATATTAATAGGGTTTAGTACTATTTATGTGCTGAAAAAAGTATTATATTTGCAGGTATTGGTCTACCACTGCAGCAGGCTTGGTGTTGTAGAGAAACATGATGTGATCTCCACAGCAGAGGAAAGCTGCTGAGAGGCTTTGCAGGGTGAAATGCTGAGTGCCATCCAGCCTGTCTGCAAGGAGCAGATCTGAGTGTGTGTGTGTGTGTGTGTGTGTGTGTGTGAAAGGGACACACTGCAGTGCTCAGATCAGGGTTTAGGAGGGAAAAGAAGGCAGCCAATGAGGATGTGGGATCTTTGAGGAATTCCACCTACGTGCTGAGCTGTTGTGCTTGGTTAGCGTAGCGTGTTCCCACCTGGGCTGGAAACTTGGATTCCTGGCTCTGAGTCAAGGCCAGAAGTGTGTTCTGACTGACTTTTAATGACAGATATTCCACTGCATGCATGTCCTATCTTTTACTGTGTCATTGGAGCTTTTCATGGGCAGCCTCTGCACTTGTTTGTTCTGTGGTGATGCTGTTTGCTCTGCCTCTGGCACCGGAGTGTCTGGAATCCAGTACTGGAATGATGTGTGGTGGAGAGGCAAAGAGTGAATGCATCACATTGATTAACAGTACAGTTTGTGATGGGGGTTTTCTGCAGAGCAGCTATATAGGGTGTGTTGTCACTGAAATAAGCTGAATGCCAGGCTGCAGTGCCAGGTGTGTTCATAAAAGCCCATAAGTGTTCAATATCCACAGATGCTGTCAGGCTGGCAGGTTGTGTTTAGGTGTAAATCACTCCTGATTTACCTTCCAGGAGGTCCAGGTACACCAGAAAGGCAGCAGAGATTTGAATGCTGTCAGATACATCAAGCGACATAATTTCCGTGAGCTGAGACCCAAAAAGGAACATTGGGGAGGGAAAAGCACAGGTCATATGAAGAACAGAGCAACACTTGTATTTGTGGTGCTGAACGTGCATCTGCATTTTGTTCAGTGCTTTGGGGGTTTGTGTAATCTAAAAGCAGAGGAGGAGCTAGGAATACAAGTGAATGCAGCTCACTCAGTGTTGAAAATAAGCCCATGGACGCATTTGGGAAGGTAAAAATGTTCTGTCTCTATTTCTGGGCCTGGAGTTGTTCTAACTGCAAAAGCAGCCAGTAACAGCAGCATTTATGGGCAGCACTTCCTTGTTTAAYCAGTAAGGCCTGGGTAGGGTTTGGAAGTGACACCTTCCTTGCAAAGAACAAAGACTTGGGTCTTTGTTCTGCCCTATGTTTTTCTTATTGGTGTGGGGAAGAAGGTGATTCACTAGAAAATAATGGATTTTAGTACTCTCYGTGTGCTGAAAAAAAGTCTCGCATTTGCAAATATTAGTCAGTCACYCTTGTGGGCTTGGTCTTCCAGAGAAATACAGGAGTGGTTTTCTTCTTCAAATCCACATCAGCCAAGCTCTGCCTTCCCAGGTGTCTCATGGAGCTTCCTACTTGGCTGCCACTGAGGAATGTGTCCTTAAAAGGCCACAGGAAAGTTGCTGTGGAAATTACCAGCAAGGCACTGAGGCAAATAATATGAGTGCCCTGCAAAAAAAAAATAAAAAAATTACACGGTATTTTTTAGCCAATGATAAGATTTCATTGTGTCCAGTTTGTGCATGACATTTAAATGCTGAAGGCAAAAGCTGTTCTGCCTACTAAGCTCCCAGTCCACTTTTACAAAGCTGGGTGGAAGCTGCTCATGCAGGCCTGGCAGGGTAAGACTGCACAGGAACCCACCAAATGACAAAATTACAGGCTYTGAAGCAAAGAGTGAATGGTTGCACCACTCTGAGAATTCGCTTTGTGCTCTGTGTGCCCTTCAGATGAAGGCTGCTGAAGATTCTGTGAGCAAAGCCCTGGAGAGTACGATGCCATTTCTGTCTGTCTTGGCCACTGATGCACACACAGCTGGCTGAGCTCAGAGAGCTTCTGAGTTCAGCAGGGACTCGTGCTTGCAGGAGGAGCTCCCGGSTGCCTTGGCTGGGGTGTGTTTGCTGCTCACTGCACCTCAGAGCACACCAATCCCCTCCTGGTCAGTGCATGAGCAGAGGGAGCAGTCAGATCCTGGGAGTGCTGCTTCACAGCTGGCAGAAATGACTTGCATAAGCCAAGCTCGGTGAGTTAGGAGAGCTCACAGTGTTGACAGCTGCATTTTTCAGAAAGCCTGGAAAGCCTTGATCCTCTAAGGAGCAGGGATTYAGGTCCCAGATCTGATAGAATTGGGCACTGTCTGTCCTAGACAAATAACTCTGTCTAAGCAAAATGTTGCTGATAAATATTAAATCAGATTAAATGACACTCTCTGTATTTTGTGTGCAAGTATTGGAAATGAAGGATGAAGTTGCCTGGGGTCACGGAGACCTGCAGAGGTTGGGAAAGGCTTATTTTGTTAAAATGCTAGCTTAATTTTGGAAAAAGCAATACTTGAGTGTTTCATTTTAAAGCTGATAAGCATCCTGAGAAAGAAATCTGAGGACTGGAATCAATTTGCTCTCTTCAGAGTCTCTAGATTGTGACATAAATCTTGCTTTAATCTGAAAAAGCCCTGGGAGTGTAACATGGGACCTTCTTCACAGTTTTGTACTAACTCCCTTGCTATAAGCATAATTTACTCATACAGCAAATCACACACTGAAAATGTAATTAGTGGCTCCTAAACACAATCTCTTAATTAGTACTTTAWATTTWATTATTTTAATACTCATATTTCAARTGAGGTTAATGTGGCTCCTACAGCAGAGTTGGTTATGCAGTCCTGTGATTGAACATGCRTAAGTGTAAAGTAAGTGTCTTCTGTAGAACTTTGCTGAATGCTGATTCCTCCCTTTTGCATGGTTTCTCTTGTTTTCTTTTTGAACTTCCATGGAAAAAAAGATCTTTATTTTCCTTGGGGTTTCAGTTCCTTCTCCTGACCAGTGTGGCATGTGGATGTTTTATTTGCTTTTATTCTTCTCATTACGAAAACTGAGTTTCTCCTAGTATTCCCTGTGGTTGTGYTTTGGAAACAGATACCAGGGAACAGTGGTGTGCATTTATACCACCTCCCACCTGCATGTGCTCCTTCCCACATATTTCAAGGCACTGTGGGTTAATGCTGCTGCTTGCCCTGCAGCAGACTGTGGGGCAGTGTTCCCARTGGTGAGCTGTGTTAACATTTGCAGAGCTGGCTAAATCCAAGGAATTGTGCTCCTGGGAAGTTCCTGTGCTGACCCAGGCTGGGACAACGGCACGCTCTGGTGCCTGGGGTAATGATCTCTGCCGGGGCACTGAGACCAACTTGTGTGCAYTCTGCAGCCCTGCCTGCTGAGAAGGGGAGGGAGCTGTTCGGGCTGGCCGAGCCTGCCGTGAATTATTCACCCAAGTATAAAGGGCAGATTGAAAGCCTTTGGTTTTTATGGGATGGAAGGCAGTAGTTTCATTTCAGCTCAATGGAGCACTATGCGAGCTCCATAAAATTGCTCTGAGCTTGCAGCCTGATGCTGCTTCTCAGAGGCATTGCATGTGATGTGTCTCTGAAATGCTCTTTTGTTCATCACAGAACTTGCTGCATGAGTTCTCTTTATGGTCCTGCCCTTTGTTGGTTTTTGCAGAGTCAGTGGGAACCTCAGGGTCACTAGCTGTACACCTGGTTCTTTCTCCCAGGGAAAAGGGCAGGGTTATTTTGTTAGGAGCAGAAAAAATTGTGTGGGAAACACAGCACAGATTTCTAATGGGTGTTGAGGGGCTACTTTGTGCAAAATTAAGATGGGGCAAAGATGGAACACTCCCCTCTGTTCTCTGGATGGATCTGTGTGCGTTGCCTTATTTTGTTTTGAGATTTTTTTTTTTGAAGCTATGAATTGCCACAGTAATAGAAGACCAGATCAGTTTGCTGCCATCATTAAGTTTGAATGCAGCAGTAAGAGCATGTGCAGGATGACATTGTTAGTGCTGTTCCCTTAGCTGYGGTACCCCTTGCACAATGCTGAGTAAGTTGAATCTGCTCCAGTGACTAATTTCTTGGTGGAAAAAAAMCAATCCCTACTGACTCTAGTCGGCAGAGAACTAGAAAGCCTTTTCTAAGCCYTCTTTCTAGTTTTTTAGAAATGCCAGCTCTTTACTTTGGTATCCAAAGTGTTTGAGGTGAAGTCCTTTGCATCTCCTGCAGTGTGAGGTGAATGTGAGTTTTCTTCCTGGGTGGAAAATATGGGGTTTGTCCTGCTTGCTTTTGGCCTGGTGGGAGCAGATCTGGATTTCAGGCACCATTGGGTTTTAGAGCTAGGCTTTCAAATTACACTGGAAACTTTGCACTGCATGAGCTCCAACAAATGAGAATTTTTATAAACACTTACTCTACTAATGGGGCTTCTGTAAAACTCTGGAGTGTTTCTTATGGTGTTTGTATTCCCCTAACTTCAGTTATTTTCCTTTCGTAGTGCCGTTGTTCAAGATGTACCATTTTGTGTGGGAAAGCTAAAGCTTCTGTGCTGCTTGTCTTAACGTTCCCTGGCTATTCATCCTGCCAAGGGGGAGGAGTAGTTGCAGGGTACTTTAATTTAGACTTCTCACTGTGTGTGCAGGAGGTTTGATGGTTCTGTGCACCCTCCTGGGATGCTAGATGGTTTTTTCTTAACCCGGTGGTCATTGGCATGAATCCTGAGAAGATGGTAYGGTAGGGTTGACTGTCCCTGCTGGCCCTTGACAGGCTGAGCCTGTGGAGGAACATATGCTCAGGTGATAGAGTCCTGTCTGCTGTCCTTGAGGAGGTGGCAGAGTGACCAGGTGCATTCTGCCAGCATAGGCTTTATCTGACCCTGCAGTGAGAACATGCTTAGCTTTTACTGAGACCCTACAGAACAGCAGAAACTGTTTCTCAGCTACACCTTCTCTCCCGTCAAGTGTCTCCATTCTGCTGAAAACTGTGTGCAGCCAGTGGTGTGGGCATGCTGGAATTCCCGTGGAAAATGAGGAGCCAGAGAGAGCCAGTCCACACCAAAGGCTTGATCCCACAGCTTCTGTGGGGCTCACGCTGTTGGAGCACAGCCAGGGAGCCCAASCCAGAGTGCTCATGGGTCCCTTGGTGTCAGGTTCCATCAGTCAGCAGTAGTTCCAGAGTGTCCTAACACAGCTGTGCCTCACAGGSAGAGGCTGCTCAGGGTGCTGGGGAATGAAGGGGTCAAGGCTCTTGGCATCTGCCAGACTATTGGATGCAGTGAAGTGCTCTGTTCCTCCAATGCCTGATGCTTTAAGAACCATCACATCCACTTTYATTGAAGCAAATTCATCTTTTGTAATTGTCATCACCTGTGTGCAGCAGCAGATTGGTCTGGTCATTAAAGAGTTTGYTGGTAGCCATTAGCTGGGTAATTTAAATCAGCTGGAACTATTGGGAGATGTTACCACATGGGCTTCCTACCAATGACTTCATTTCCATCATTGGATGCAGCTGTTGTGTGTGATGGGCAGCCTTGAGGGTTTCCCTTGAAATAAAGGCTGTCAGAGGTGCAGTCTTTGATTTTCAGAAGGCCAGCAACACTTCATGTTTCCTTCTTTTTCCATGGACAGCAGTAGATGCAGCAAAAGGRTTACAAAAGGATTGCACAAAGGTTCTGTGGCTTCTCTGATGRTGCAGAGGGATGTTGTGGGCAGGCTGGGCACAGAGGCTGCTGGGGATGCCTTCAGGGGAGGAGGACAAGGGATGGCTCTGACACAGACTTCCTGAATTCCGAAGCTTATCCCTCCCAAAGACACCCTCTCACTGTTCTGAAGTGCTGCAGTGCACTGTGGCTGCTGTGGGGTGCACAGAGAGAGCCCTTGTTTGGGCTGCCTGTGCTGAGGRAAGAGGAGAGAGGAAAGTGGTGCGTTTGCAGCTGTCATTGTTCATCTGTGGACAGCAGAGTTGGCAGATCATCCTGAGGCAATGGCATGGCTTTGTGCTCCTTGCATAAATCCTGTAACTCTCCTCTCCTGGAAAGGAAGAAGAAATGAGAAGAAATAGCATTAATCTGTTGTCAGGACCTGGCTGGTTTTGGGATTGTGGGGCATCTTTGAGGTCCTGGATGCTAAACGGGGGCGGTAAATAAAGGTTCAGGTGTCTGTGTCTGGCAATATAAGAAGAAATTCTGAGTGAGAAATGTAGATCTAAGGCCTCACTGTTCCATCCCTTCCCCCAACAGACTATGAAGGAAACCAGTGTCAGGTACTAAAGAAAATAGGAAGGATCTTGTGCCCTGGCTGACAGGTGAATCCAAGCCCCTGTCTGAGTCTGCTCCCAAGATACAGCATTGTCCACACTGAACACAAATCTGGTTTCTTTGGCTCCCAAAATACTTCTCTTGAGCAGCTGTACCCTTTTGTTTGGCATTTTATTGTTAATTCTATATCACATTCCCAGGAGAAAGAGAGGTTAATATCCACTGCTTCATGGGTCGTTCTTTCCTCGCTGRGTCTCTGCCAGCAGCCTGGCCTCACCAACTGGGAGCTTTCTCCAGACACTGCTGAGGGTGGGCAGGCCCTGGCACCGGGTGAGCTGAGCAGCTGTGGCTGCCCCTGGATCCCTGGAAGTGTCCAAGGCCAGGCTGGACACTGGGACTTGGAGCAGCCTGGGCCAGTGTGGGAGGGCTGGGATGGGCTTTCCCCAGCCGTGCTGTCTCTGCTGCATGGAGTGACTGTGTGCTTTGGCCTCTCTGTGTGTCTGGGTGCAATGGAAAGGAAAAAGAGAGATGGAGGAGAGATCCTGCTGCACTGACCAGGCTGGATTATGCACAGCTCAGAGCACAGAGGGATCCTTGAGAAGGTCAGGGGCTGAGCAGCGAGCCTTTCCAGGCTGCTGCTCATTCTCTGCCGCCTTCCATTTGGCTTTTATTAGAGGATCAAAGGGCTGCCGAGGGCCGGTGATGATTGAAGTCTGAGCACTGATGCCTTTAGCAAGAGCCCTGTTTGCAGGGTCTGCCCTCTGAGCTGCCTGCCCTCCTCGCCCCTCGGGGTGAGCTCTGCAGGGTGCGGGAGATCCCGGGCACACTGAGTTCCCCGGAAATGTAACCTGTCTCAGCAATCCCACACAGCCCTCAGCACCCRACCTGCGGGAATGTTCTGTGGGAARTGTCACTGTTCTGTCCYGGGCCCTGCACTCCTTCRGGACCTGCTCCCCAGTGGGACCGGGAATCCAGGGACTGCRGGGATCAGCGTTGTCCTGAGCTCTGAACCGAAAAGTAACTGGTGTGTYACTCTGAAAGTAAGCTAAACAGCTTGAGCATAACTTTGTCTTGAGYTTTTAAGGAAGACATTATTCGTGCCGACTGTCCTGAAGAAGAGCATTAGTCTTGTGGCTTCTAGTCTAGACAGCAAGGCAAAGAAACCTGGCCTGGCAGAGAGCTGTGGCACAGAGGCTGGAGGAGTTACCTCCGCAAACAGAACAGGCCTTAATTATTTCATTCTCAACACCAGCTGCTGTTTAATCAGATTTTTATTTAAGTTTGCTGAAAGCAGGGCCGATAGAGATTGCCACGYTAGGATTGTAATGGATGAGGGCTGGCTGAGGTGCGTGCACACAGGTACAGCTAACCAAAGTTTGGAAGTGTGTCTTGAGCCATTTCCAGCAGAGATGTTTGTAAGCGATCCTGTTTCTTGCTTTTGTCGCTTGCTTACGCAACTTTGCATTTTTATTTGGCCAGMTATTATGCTCACTTTAGTGAAGGAAAGTTTGCTGGGGATGAAGAGTGAAAATGAGCTGAATAAAAATAGCCATGGTGCCGTTCTGCCTTTGTGCCATCGTAGGAGGCTGTGGACTCCTTTCTAAGTGATTTTTTTCCTCTTCTAGGTTAAGGGAAATACTGAAGAAAGCCTCTCTCCCTCCACAGGAGCCTGACACCCTGGTGTCAGTTACCTTGGCCATAGTTGAGACAGACTCCACAATAGTCTACTATAAAATGACTGATGGCATTGTGATGCCAGATCCTCTTGATGATACTGAAGACATGGACAACAAACAGTTGAGGAAGAAAAGAAAGAAGCTTTTCAAATGATTAGGACAGAGGAAACAAAATGTTTCTTGAGCTGCTGTGCTCCAACGCAAACAAATGCAGGAACTGATGTGTGTGAATTAGTGCTGTGCTAAAGTCTGCCTTGGCATATCAAGKATCTGTTCAGGGAGAACAGAAGCTTGTGCAGTTGCACTTGATTAAATGCCATTTGAGGTATGAAGTGGGTCATGCTTTGAGACAGATCAGTCCTGACTAATAAATACATTTGGGAAGTGTTTTGYACTTCTGTGTGTCCTCTCTGTCTGCTCAGGTAATGTTGTGGGTTAAGGTTTTTCCTTTTGTTTCCTTTCTTGGGGAAATTTTCTTTCCCATTTTGTTGCTGGGATACACTGATTGCCAGGTCATCCTTTTGATGGCAGGGTGATTGATGAAGACAAAAAAACCTAGGCACACCCGAAGAGTCTCCCTGGGCATTTCTCCTGCCTGGCAGTTTTTTTTCCTCTCTTTGGAGAAAGGGAAGTTTTCGAGGGAGTTTTGGGCCCCGAGGATGGTATGTGTATGTGTGGGGCGAAGGGTAGCTTCACTTCCTGCCCTGTTTGGCTTGGGGAAGGATGGTGGACCTGCTGCCTGCAGAGGAGAGCTCGCCTGCTGCTGCTTCAGAGCCCAGCATCTCTGGTCATTGGGTCCTGTTTGCTGCACTGTGATCTTCTGCGCCTGTGCCTTGCCGGGAACCCCTGGTATTCCAGCTGCAGTGGTCGAGTTCTGCTGCATCCCATCTACAGCCGTGGGATTCTGCTCGTCTCTTTGCTCATCTGGCCGTTCTGGGGTTTCTTGCTGTCCAGAGGAGCACCAAGATCGGCGTTTTCCACTGTGAGTTTGCAGAGGAACTTTTTCTCTGTCCACCTCTGTCGGTTTGTATCTACCATCGGCCACTGGGAGATCTAAACCAGCCGGGACCCGCGTCACAGCGCCCCCTGCAGCCTCCGGAGAATCATCACACCTGCCCTGCCCGGCTGGGAGCCAACAGCGCCCCTGCCAGCTGAGACTATGTGAGTGAGGCTGTCACTGGGTTTGTGCCTGGGTTGGTTGTTCCTATCATTGTTACTTGTTTCACCTTGTTATACATGTTAGTAAAAACTGTTATTCCCTTTTCCCCATATTCTTGCCTGAAAGCTGGTGATTTTTCAAAGCTATAATAATTCGGAGGGACGGGGGGGTCATATCCACCACTCCAAAGGGGGTCCCTGCCTTCATTGGCAAGCACCTGTCTTTCAAACCAAGACAGGTACATAATAGAATAAACACATCCTACCCATTCTGTAAATATTGGTTRCAGGTAAGTCTAAAGGGTTGCTGGCAGGGGGGAAGGGTTTGTGGTTTGCAGAGTGTCTTTGTCTTGGCCTGTCAGAAGCACTCATGCTGCCCCCGGGGTTCCATTGCTGAACATTGCTTTGCTTCCTCTGCTTTTGGAGAAAAGGCTTTTCCACAGAAATACTTCAATTTCTTCCCTGCAGAGGAAAACTGATTRTAGCAGCACCAGAGGCAACTAAAACACAAAAGCATGTCACCTTCTATGCTGTAAGTGAACACCAGTTATCTGCTTCAGGCACCAAGTGGGTTTCTAAAGCCACTGTCATTCCTAGGACTTACTTTGTTATCTCTTTGGACATAACTTCTRCATATTGAAACTGACTGCCCAGGAGCTGCTTCAGCTCCGAGTCAGTTAAGAGAAAAAACCCTGACTTTTAGTTCCTTGTGCAGGAATTTTCCAGGTCTTTTGCAGAGAGACCTTCTTCAGGTTAAACTTTAGTTCCTTGGCAATGAGATAACATCCCAGAGCAGCTCCTTGAGCACAGGAGTGTCCRTGTGACATCTGTGTGGCCAAGGAGCACACGCTCAGAAGGGGAAGCACAAGAGCTCTCTTTCTCCATGGCTAGAAGAATGGGAGAGAATCAAAAAACACAAGCTGGAAATGAAAGATCGTTTAAGCTTTGCCATGCCTGGGACTCGAGTGKATGTTTCTGTGGCTGTGGAGTTTGGTGCTATTTGGCCCAAAGTGCTGGGATGCAGAATGTTGCCCCAGAGGGAGCCYGGGGCAGGGAGGCCTTTGCAACCCYGGAGGAGAGGTGTCACTGTGACCTGGAGCTCCGCAGGGCACCTTTGTCCACTCCAGCCAGGGGAGACAGCGGTCTGTGGGCTTCAGTCATGGAGGAGGAGAGTTTTTCTTTGTCTTCGTCAGTGTTGCCTCCCTCATGGAGGAAAGCCATCTCATTTTGGTCCAACGCTGTCCTGCCTTGGAGGGGTCCCTGTGTGCTGACTCCTGCCACGCCGTGTGAGATCTTGACCTTGATATTCCATGGGATCCATGGCTCATTCCATGAAGCAAATCTTACACCTGGCTAGGCTGYGTGCCACCAGGTGAATTGGGCTTGTTCCAGGCTGGGCAGTACCTCAGCTCACAGGACACGAGCTGGTTTGTGTGCAGGAGGCTGTAACAGATGCTGACCATGACAGAATTGGGATCTAAACGACACATGCTTAACCCCAAAAGCAAATTCCTTTGCATTTGCTTCAGTTTCTGGGAAATGCTGCCAGTTTGCAGTTTGCTGCACAACTGATGCTTGGCTTTACCAAGCATCATTTTATCATTTCTGTACACAGGAAGTGGAGCAGAACTTGGGCCTCCTTTCCTATGCACTGAAAAMTGCTGACCCAGGCTTCACAAGAGTTGGAGAAACTGGATCCTGAGGCTTTGATTTCTGTTCTTGTGTCCCGCTGAGAAATGATTACATGGGCCTTTTTCCAGGCTCCTTAGGTTGTGGTTGTTCTTTATTTCTGAGGAGAAAAAACACAGAAAAACCAATAATATCACAGCACTGTTTGTCCCACAGGTATTACTGTGTAAACAGGGGGCTGTTGAAGGAGCTGGGAGCTAGCTGTGCTGTGCCTTTCCGTTCCACTGAAGGATTTCTCTCTGTCAAGTCAACAACACACAGACTGAAGCCTCTGGTCTCCCAGGCACTGAATAAAGATAGGCAGAGCTTTCCCTTAGACACGTATCAGTTCAGAGCAGTAGCACATTAACATTCCTGAATCCATAGCATSCTGGGGCTGTGCCCAAAGTGTTCAAGCAAAACTCTGCTTTAAGTGTTTGTGAGACATCCATGGAAGCGTGAGCCATGACACTGCTGCCAATCCAGCTCTTGTTTCAGCCTAGAAGACTTTGCAGGCTCCATCCTGCCATCTTTTAAATAGATTTTTTGGGTTTTTTTTTGTTTTATTTGCCAAGCACAGCTTGATATGTTTTACTGAACCCCCCTGACCAACAGAAGGTGCTTTAAAATATGGAGAGTATCRTTTTGCAGTAGATTGTTGTTCCAAGCCACTCCTCTCTTCAGAGGGATGTTTGCATTGACACTTCCTCACCAGGGCAAGAATRACAGAAAAGCAAAGCTATCTTAATATTTCTCTTTTCTGTCAGCAAAAAGGATTTTTCCTTTAATTTAAAACATTTTTTCCTAATGAAGAATCCATACGAATTTATGAATCATTGTACAAGTGTTGCAGGTCTATAGGAATTAAATGTTTAATAGCTTGTCCCAGTAGTTTTCAGGCATCTAAATGCTGTCAACTAGCCTGCAAGCCCTGCTRTTTGTGAATGGGCTCATTGTTAACCTCTATCCTCCAGGGACAGGGACAAGACCCAGGGAATGGCTGGAGCTGTGGCAGGGCAGGGTCAGGTTGGATTTCAGGGAAAGGTTCTTCCCCAGAGGGTGCTGGCACTGCCCAGGCTCCCCAGGGAATGGTCCCAGCCCCGAGGCTGCCAGAGCTCCCAGGGGTGCACAGGGTGGGATTGTTGGGTTGTCCTGAACCAGGAGCTGGGCTGGATTGTCCCTGTGAGTCCCCTCCCGCTCAGGATATTTCATTATTCTAAAAACAGCTGCAGCTGTGCTTCAAATTCCAGGGATATCCAGGGAACTGATGGCTTTTGTATGTCATTCCCTTGTTTCTCTGGTGCTCCCCTGAGCCCCCGGATCCCTTAGCCCTGGCTAAGTTAATGCTCTGACTCTGGTCAGCTCCCTGCTGGCTGTTGTGTTTGCGGCACCTGATGGGCACAGCTCGTTGTCTGACGCCTCCGTAGCCGTTCTTTCCACCCAYTCCTGGCTGCAAGTTCCTCCTCCCGTGCCTTGTCCGCCCATCAGGCTCAGTGCCAAACCAGAGTGGCTCTGCTCATCTTTTTCACGGCTTTTCCCCCTCCCTGTTTCTCGCTGCTCTGGTCATCTTGTCAGCAAATTTCTGTCCACTGCCTTCTTGACCCGTGTTTCATTCCCTTAGTTACCCTCGAATTGATCTTTACACACTATCTGCAAATTCTCCTTTCTTTCCAGCCCTGCTGGGATGCCTGGGCGCTCTGCCTTTCCCTGCCCTAAYCCAGGTACCAGCTGATCCTCTCAGTTCCACCAGACCAGTCCCATTTACCACGAAAATGTTGGTAAATTGTGAGGCAATGTCTCGTGAGCCCTGTGCTGATGTCCAGCCAGCAGAAAGTCACAGAATGTCCTGAGCTGGAAGGCACCCAYATGATCGTCCAGCCCACTCCTGGCTCAGGACACCCCAACAATCCCGCTCTGTGCTGGAGCTCTGGGAGCCTCGGGGCCGGGACCATTCCCTGGGGAGCCTGGGCAGTGCCAGCACCCTCTGGGGACAGAAGAACCTTTCCCTGAAATCCATCCTGACCCTCCCTGGCACAGCTCCAGCCCTCCCCTGGGTCTGTCTGTCCCAGGGAGCAGAGATCACAAGGCTCTGTCCTTTGGAGGGCAGGGTGGCCGTCACCGCYCTTTCCATGATCCCAAACACCCCCATTGACCCGGCACGGATGTTCCCTACCTCAATCCGCCGGCAGAGCCTGCAGCAGAGGGCGCTTGGAGACCGCCGAGCCGGARCCTTCCTCCTCCGGGAATGCTGGAGCTGTGCAGAGCTCCCCCCACTCGTCTCTCAGAAACAAAAGGAGGGGAAAAACCTGKCAGCAGAGACACCTGACATAGCAATTCTTCCTTCCTGGAGGGAATGGTGTCACTGAAATCTTCCCGGGGAGAGACTTTGTACAGGGGGATGTAGTGACAGGACAAGGGGAATGGCTTSAAGGWGCCAGAGGGCAGRGCTGGATGGGATWTTGGGAAGGAATTCCTCCCTGTCAGGGTGGGGARGCCCTGGCACAGGGTGCCCAGAGAAGCTGTGGCTGCCCCTGGATCCCTGGCAGTGTCCAAGGCCRGGMTGGACATYGGRGCTTGGAACACCCTGGGACAGTGGAAGGTGTCCCTGCCCATGGCAGGGRGTGGCACTGGATGACCCTCAGTGTCCCCTCCMTCACAAACCATTGTGGGATTCTGTGAGAAGGGTTCCATGAAGCAGCAGCAGCCTGCATGGAGACTGCAGGGATGCAGGTCATGCAGGGCTCCAGATACAACAATTGTTGTCCCCGTCTCCATTTGTCAGCAGAAAACCAAGATTTTGGGGTGTTTCAATCCCTCCTGAGCCTCTGGATCCTCCACAGCTGATTCTTTCACCCTAGAACGTGAGGCAGGGTGTGAGGCAAGGGCAGCCTTGCCCAAAGTTACAGCAAAACACCCCAAAAGAGCCTTTCAGCCACCCAGCACTTCTCCTCTGCATGTTCTAGACACTGCAGTAGCCTCCAACCAAACAGCCAGCCTGGCAGGCTTCTCAAGATCCACTCCTCACCCTTTCCCATGTAGTTTCCCCTTCTATGATATAAAATTACACCCTTGGTGGTGGGAATTGACCCCATCACAACWGTGATGCTGCCTCCCAACCACCTTCTTCCCACAGCCTTGCAGTGCTCCTACATTCAGACATGCACATTTTGACAGCCTGGAGTAAATATCCAGAGGGAAAATTGCATCTTGAAATAGCCATAAAACATCATATTCACTAAAAAAGAATGTAACAGGACATAAATAATACAGAATTGTACAAAAGAAGTGGCCAAGAGAGATGAGAGATGATCACTGTGCTTAAAAATATGTTACATTCTGCAGGAAATAGTAGAGTGAGAAAAGGAATTGGTCAGTCTCCCAGAAAAACCTGATTTACTGACAAAAACCCGAATTGAAAGTAGAAGAAGAGTATGAAATTACTTGGAGTACAGAATTTGAAATACATTGCTGTTTTCCTKAGAGGCAGTGCTGCTGCTTGTCTGGTGTTAATGATCATCCCTAGGAAGAGATGGGCTGGGCTGCTGCCCTGACCAGGCCATTGCCAAATTGAAATTATCCAAACAGAGTGATTGCAGTTGTGGGCAAAATGGGTTTGGAGATGAGACTGTGTGATAGATGAGAAAGTGAGGGAGAGAAATCATCAGTTGTAGATACCAAGGTGGTGTCGGGGTGGAAGGAGGTTGTTTGAGGACTTGTTCAAGGGGTGATCTTAGGTCTGCTGTGGTTCCTGTTCTAACTGGTGGTGTTGGGCCAAACCTGAGCCCAAAGTCAGTGAAGTGGCAAGGCAGAAAAAAACATTGAAAAATATGGAAATTAYGTGTTGTAAATTTTGTGTTCCAGATTAGGATGAATGGAAGGAAGGCAGGGTCTGAATGCATCGGCCATGCCAAGCAGAGGGCTGAGAACAAGGCTCAGAAAAGGCTCAGAACAAGGCTCAGAGAAGGCTCAGAAAAGGCTCAGAGCAGGGCTCAGAACAGGGCTCAGAGCAGGCTCAGAGCAGGCTCAGAGAAAGGCTCAGAGCAGGGCTCAGAACAAGGCTCAGAGAAGGCTCAGAAAAGGCTCAGAGCAGGGCTCAGAACAGGGCTCAGAACAGGGCTCAGAGCAGGCTCAGAGCAGGCTCAGAGAAAGGCTCAGAGCAGGGCTCAGAACAAGGCTCAGAGAAGGCTCAGAAAAGGCTCAGAGCAGGGCTCAGAACAGGGCTCAGAACAGGGCTCAGAGCAGGCTCAGAGCAGGCTCAGAGAAAGGCTCAGAGCAGGGCTCAGAACAAGGCTCAGAGAAGGCTCAGAACAAGGCTCAGAGCCAGGCTGTGTGCAGGCAATTCCAAGATCTCTCAGGCAAAGCACTCGCAGCAGAACTGAAGAACCCAGCTGGTGGCAGCCCTGAGTGAGGCACTGCCACCCTGGGCACCCAGAGTCCATCAGCTGGGCTGTGGCATGGCAGGGCCCCCAGGACAGAGGGGCAGGAGCTGCTGTGGGCTCAGGGAGCACAGCCAGGGCTTTCTGCAGGCATGGAGCTTGTGCCGGGCTGAGGGGGGTTCTCCCAGGAAGGGGAACTCTTGGCTTTGATCAATAATCAGGTGAGTGATTTCCCCTCTTGTCTTGAGTGTCCTGTTGAAACTCTGTGTGAAAGGCAAAGGTTTGCTGGGAGAGCTGAGATAAAGGGACAGGAGATTATCTGCAGCCAGGAATTTRGTTTCAGGGCCATCGTGAGAAATACAGGCTGGGATCAGAACTGGCTGGAAACACTTTTCAAGTGTGTCTTTTTAAACTCAGCAATTAAAATGTGCTGTCAAAGTAGTGCATTCGGTTAARAGAGTTTTATAGCAGAGCAAAGGGAATTTACATAGCAGCACAGAAAAATCAAAAACCTCCGGGTGGTAATTTCCCCAAGTCAGACTAATTCCCATCCATCCTGTTCCCCAGCTGCATCTTTAATTGCTGGAGCCTCACAAAAAGCCTGTGTGAGGAAAGGAAGATAATAATTAGCCAAGCATTTTTCTCGCCGTTGTTGTGAGCCCGCAGGAACTGGCCTCTCCAACATTTGTTATTTGGTTGAATAATTTTGTTCTGGTGGGCTGATAGAAGGGAGAGCTAGGATGGAGGAAGGGTGTTGATGTTGTGCTGTGCAGGGTATCTCTCAGGTACTTCAGGGAGATGAATTTTGCTGGCACATGTCATGGAAAAATCCCACAAAATCACAGCTTTTTAGGACTGTGTAGGGGAAATCCTGATGTTAACATGGGGCAGCTTGGGCTTTAAACTGAAGGAGACCAGGTTTAGGTGAGATGTTAGGGAGGAATTGTTCCCTGTGAGGGTGGGGAGGCCCTGGCACAGGGTGCCCAGAGAAGCTGTGGCTGCCCCTGGATCCCTGGCAGTGCCCAAGGCCAGGCTGGACATTGGGGCTGGGAGCACCCTGGGACAGTGGGAGGTGTCCCTGCCCATGGCACTGGATGGACTTTAAGGTCCCTCCCAACCCACACCATTCTGGGACTTCGTGATTTTAGGAAAAAAGCTGAGGAGACCTGAAAAGGAACAAATGCAGCAGAAAAGCAGCASAGCAGATGGTGGAGTCCTCTCTGCTGCTGCCCTTCTCCCCTGCAGCTCCCAGGGAGGGTTTGTGTAGCCTGAGCAGCCAAGCAGCTGTGAAATGCTGGTTTWCACCCTTGGGGTCCTGCCAGAGACACAGACTTCCAATAACAGAGCCACGGGATTGTTTAGATTGGAAAACCTCTCTAAGGTCACCCAAATCAACCATCTCCCAGCACTGGCAGGGCCACCACTGACCTATGTCTGAAGTGCCACAGCCACAGGGCTATTAAATCCCTCCAGGGATGGGGACTCCACCCTGGCCCTGAGCTGCTGTACCAGGGCTGGACAACCCTTTGGATGAAGAAATTTTTCCCAACATCCMACCTGACCCTCCCCTGGTACAGCTGTGGTGGCTGTAAGAGCAGGGATGGCTCCCCAGGCAAGGTTCATCTCGGATGTGGTGTCACAGCACAGGAGGGAGTTTGGGTCTGTTGTGGGAAGTTTCAGCAAAGCCTGGCACTCRGAGATGCCAGAATTCAGGCTGCCTGTGCATCCTGAACTCTATCTTCTTGTGGGTAAGTGCTAAAAACTCCTTTGTTACAGGCTTCAGTACTTGTTTTTCCATCTGGTCAATGTGGAGTCACTCAAAAGCCCTTCCTCTCCTTCTCATGTTTCTTTATAAGTTATTAATCAAAGGTGTCTGGGTGTGGCACTGAATGCAGAAGTGTGGCCTTTGGGGTGTTTCACCAGAATCTCAGAGAAAGCACAAATATTTTAGTGAGCTGCCTGCTGTAATCCTGTGTAATTAGACAAGGAAATAAGGCAGGGATGATGCTGCTTCCTTTTGCAGCCAGAGATCTGAGGAGCAGAGATTAGGACTGTGAGTGTCTACTAATTTCCARTGCCCGGTTTCAGATAATGAGAGCTTAACTTTTAAATTTAATTTCATTTAATTGCTCCTGCTTAGCGATTCAGCTGCCCTTCACTGGTCCAACCTGCTGTGGCAGCAACAGCTAAACCTGAAAGTCTTTGCAACTTGAAGGAAGCTTCACTTGAGGAGGCTGAACTGGGGCCTGAGGAGGAGAAGGGACCTGCTCAGGGATGCAGCATGGTCCTGAGAGTTCTGGAATAAACTCATCACAGCTGTAAAGCCCTGCACCTCCTCCTTTGTTTGAATTTCATCTTACAGAGAAATCCTGTGCTCTAAGACAGCTGCAAGTCCTGGTCTCCTGGCCAGGGCTCAGCACAGCTCATGACTCTTGGTGTATCTGGGATGGGGAGCTGGGCTCTGGCTCWGTGTTGCCTCTCTCAGCCCTTGGTTCCTCAGCCCAGCAATCTGCCAAAACCATCTATTTTTTCCTCCTTGGATTATTTTTCTACCAATATATTCCAATCTGAGTGGGTTCCTCAGCAACTTTCCAGCCTGGGTGTTTTTCTGCTGGATTTGCTGTGCCCTTCCCAGACTCTGGCTGCCCTGGCATTGCTGTGCAGGTTTAGGATCMCAGGGTCACAGGATGGTCTGGGTGRGAAGGGACCTTTGGAGATCAGCCAGTGCCACCCCCTGCCATCCACAGGGACATCTGCAAATTCAGCCATCCCTGCCTGGGTTTGGGCTGTGAGCTCTGGGCTTCTGCTGTGGGTGCTGTGCCCTGCTGTGACACACATCCATCACACACAAACCCCACTCTCGATACCTCCCACGGCAGAGAGATGCTCCTGCTTGCCCAGAGCCTCCAGATGGTGCTGAAATCCCTCGAGCTTTGGGGCTTCGTTTGTTTGTTTATTTTTAGATTGCTTCCCACACTTGGGCCCTCATCAGGATGCCTCAGCCTTTCCATTTACCGAGCAATGTCACTTTTGGTTCATGTTGTGCTCACTGCCAGCCCCTTCCCGAGCAGCTCTGCCATGATTCCTTGTGGCTTATTGTTAGTGCTGAAGTTCAGTTTTTGAATTTTCCTTTTGTTTTTCCCCTTCCCAAAATAAATTGGCCATTTCCCCTGAGTTGTGCTGTCAGCGATTTGCTTGCCTCCGTGCTGGATTCCAATCAAGTTTTCCAATCCTTGGCTATTAAAAAATAAAACAGAGACCCACAGATCTCATGTGCTGAGCCCCAGCCCCAGCTCTGGTGTTTTTGTGGGGTCACTCCTTGTCCCCCCTCCCCTGCTTCTGTGCTGATGCCTGATTCAGGCTCACCTAAAACAGTCTGGACAAAATTGAGAGAATCCAAAGCAGTTCTGTTCATGGCAGGGCCTTCAGGGCCATTCAGGGCAGTCCCAGCCCACCCAGGGGCTGCACCCACAATGGACAATGGCTCACGGGTTTTTCACGCTTTATCAGTTTTGTCCATTTGCACATCGGGGCTGAATCCTCCAATTGCAGCTGCAGCCAATGCAGTCATTCACTCCAACTTGGCTCCCCCAATTCTCTGCTGTTTCCATCTCTTGGGGTCTGGCACAGTGAGGTGTCCTTGAGTTTGGGGCTGCAGAGGAATTGTTTTGTGTAAAAATGGGAGAGCAGGAGCTCAGCACTGTCTGTGGAGTCTGGAGTTATCCACTGAAGAATTCCAGGGTTACAGAGACATGGAAATAGAGAAACTGAAATCCTAAGTCATCAGTGCCTTTGGGCCATCAGCCCCCCAAATCAGCATTTGGCAAACATGCAACTCCAATCGAGGGTTCTTCCATGGGGAACAGTCTACGCTCCTCAAGGATAGCAAAATCAGCAGCTCTGTGGAAGAGCAGCTCCGTTGTACATCTGCAGCTCCTCCCGAGGGCAGCTCTGATCGCTGGGAGAGGGACAGGGACAGGGACAGGGAGGGGCTGGAGCTGTGCCAGGGCAGGGTCAGGCTGGGGATCAGGGAAAGCTTCTCCCCCAGAGGGTGSTGGCACTGCCCGGGCTCCCAGGGCAGCCTCTGCCGTGTCCAGCAGCTCCCCCATCCCACCTCACCCCCGCCGGGAGCTCTCTYTCCCTGCCTTGGCTTTGGAGCGAGCACTGCGGCTCCTCAGCCATTCAGGCTATATTTAGCTGCCGTGCAGTGGCATTTCCAGCTTTCTATTTCTGTGAATCCTCGTTTCCCAGGAAGGAGGCTGAGCCCCGGGGGTTTGTGCTGTGTTTGTGCTGGGTGGCTGCACCGGTGCCGGTGCCGGAGCGGGTCCGGGCAGTGCCCACAGCTCTGCCAGCGGGGTCTGGTGACAGCCCCTTCCCTTCCCTTCCCTTCCCTTCCCTTCCCTTCCCTTCCCTTCCCTTCCCTTCCCTTCCCTTCCCTTCCCTT